>NC_053394.1:370658279-370769258 GCF_905171765.1 Bufo bufo | reverse complement strand
TAACAGATGACTTTGAATAACCATTTAGATGTCCAGATCCCGGTGGAGTTAAAAATTTTCCTCACAGCAATTATCTTTTTAAAATAAGTAGCTAAAAAGGCAGAAATGATATTAAAATCAGCAAAAGGTGAATACATTTTTATAACAATGGTTAATGATTCGTCTATTTCGTGTTCATAAATTTTCAAACCTTGTAACCTGTTATCCTTTATGCTTGCTGGAATTTTTGCAAAAAAACTTTTAAAAATACAGTTTTGTGTAAATGTAACATCATACACTCGCCGTTTGGGATAGTCTTGTAT
The DNA here is from genome assembly GCF_905171765.1 of Bufo bufo. Taxonomy (NCBI): domain Eukaryota; kingdom Metazoa; phylum Chordata; class Amphibia; order Anura; family Bufonidae; genus Bufo; species Bufo bufo. The sequence goes on along the minus strand of NC_053394.1, from coordinate 370,768,956 downwards.
GGCCAATATCTCGTGTTTTTGCACCCCAAACACGCCATACAAGACTTTATCTACCAAGTAATCTAATGTGTACTTCTCTTTATATTTTTCTGTCACATATAGGTGTACGGTATCCTTAATTTTTGCATAATCCGGTATCTGGTGTTCTTCTTCATCTTCTTGTCTGGTTATATTTTCTTTCAATTTTTCTGTGCCTCCTTGGGATTCGTCTTTCTTCTTTTCCTCATTTCCTTTGGCTCCTTCATCCTTAGAAAATTTCCTTTGGGCTTCTCCTTTCTTTCCGCCTCTTTTTTTCTTCTCCATCAAAATGAATCCATCGTCTCCTCCGGCTCCTCCGACTCCTCTGACTCCTTCAACCCCTCCTCCGTCTCCTCCACCTCCTGGGTCGTCTGCCATGGATGTTATTTTGGCGCCTTTGTCTCTATGGGCAAAGAATACAAATGCTCCTCCAGTCGTCCGTAGACTCCTGGAGGTAACAGGGACCGCAACCCGACACCCCCGGGACTAAGCCTCTCTGCCAATAGCAGCAGGGGGGTGAAGTCCAGGCAATGAACCTAGGACGATCCCCCCAGGCAGAGAGAGAGGGTACCCGAGAGCTACCTTCTGACCTCTGACCAAGTGCAGCACAAAAGATTTTATTTTATTTTTTTATTATCAAAAAGCTTATTCTACATCTTTGAAGTACTCACTCAAATTTAGATTAAACTAACAAAACATTCCACATATATACATTCCAAACTGTTGCTACTCTTTTCCCTATTATTTTCCTATCTTGCAAGTAAAATATATATATCTCACTTAGAGCTTGCTTGATACAGTCCTTAAAGAGGACCTTTCACCTACTATGAAACTGTGAACTAACTATACATACATGGAGAGCGGCGCCGGGGGATCTCACTGCACTTACTATTATCCCTTGGCGCCGCTCCATTCTCCCGTTATGCCCTCCGGTATCTCCGCTCACTAAGTTATAGTAGGCCGGAGATTCCAGTCACTAAGTTATGGTAGGCGGAGTCAGCCCTTGTTCTGCTCTAGCGCTGGCCAATCGCAGCGCAGAGCTCACAGCCTGGGAGGTTCTTTTCTCCCAGGCTGTGAGCTCTGCAATGCGATTTGCCAGCGCTACAGCAGCACAAGGGCAGACTCCGCCTACCATAACTTTGTGACCGGAGATACCGGAGGGCATAGGGGGAGAACGGAACGGCGCCCAGGGATAATAGTAAGTGCAGTGAGATCCCCGGGCGCCGCTCTCCATGGCTGTATAGTTAGTTCACAGTGTCATAATAGGTGAAAGCTCCTCTTTAAACTCAATACTATCATGTCTGAACACTAGGATATTTCTGCATTATTACAGGGCGTTCTTGACACAGTTTAGCATAGTCCACAAGATCTCCTTCTTCTCTGGATCCTTAAGGTCACATAGTCCATACAGCACCACTTCATAATCTAGTCTTTTCAAGTCACATGTGTGTTTGAGAATGGTTCCTACATTTCTCCATACTTTTTGTGCATATATACAGTTTCATAGCACATGCAACGTAGATTCGTCTCCTGCACAGCCTACTGTGGGGCATTTTGATGTTGAACTTAGGCCTCTCCTATGTTGGAACTCTTTAGTAGGTAAACATGCATGCATGCTCATCCAAGTTAAGTCTTTAAGATTGTTTAAATTCTAATAATCTTCTCAATTATAAGGTATTGCTTTGGTGGAACTAGCAGGACTGGTATAGTTAACGGCAGTTTTGCCCAATTCCTTTTGTGGAAACAATGTCCCACTGTATACCTTAGAAAATAAGCCCATTTATTGTCCACATTAATGGTTTTGGCACATAGGGCAAAATACTGTAGATACAGAAACCTTTTGAAATCTGGAATTTCCTTGCCTCCGAATTTTTTGAGTTTGTACATAGTCTCTCTCTTTACTTTTTCCCTTTTTGAGTTCCATATGAACCGGAAACAGATTCTTTGTAGGAATTTGACACAGTTTTCTTTTGGCAGAAACACTTGGCTCAAGTATAGCATGATCGGGATTATTAGGACTTTAATTATTAAGTTTTTCCCCTCTATTGTTAGGTTTCAAAGTTTCCAAAACTCTATTTTCTTTTTTATTTTCTCTTTTGCTAATTCCCAGCTTTCGCTTCCATCATTTGCTTTGCTGAAGATGACTCCCAATATTTTCATTTGTTCTGGCTGTATTTTAATATCAGTTAAGTTCACATCAGTCCATTTACCTATCAAAAGGCACTCACATTTTTGCCTGTTTATTCTGAATCCCGAGGCTTGACAAAAGAATTCAGTAGTCTGTAAAGCTCTTCTAAGCGATGCTGTTGTAGTGCAAAAAATAGAAACATCGTCCATGTATGCTTTTGTTTTAACTGCCAATCCACTTCCTCCCGGTATTGGCACTCCTTTTATTATCTTATCTTTTCTTAATGCTGCCAGAAGTGGTTCTAATACGCATACAAACAGGATTGGTGATAAGGGGCACCCTTGTTTTACCCCGGATTGTAAGGAAACTTTATCTGATAGAAATCCATTAATCGCTATTTGGCTGTAAGCTTGCTTGTATAGTAAGGAGATCAACTTGATGATACTCGATGAAAATTCATTCGTTCTAGTACTTTCCACAAAAATTCATGTGAAACACAATCATAGGCTTTCATAAAGTCCAGTGACAGGACTGCTAAATTTTGACTTCTTTCTTCTTGGTACCAGATGCAGTCTTTAATAGTATTCAGGTTTTCACTAACATTTCTACCTGGGATTCCACAAGTTTGATCTTTGTTGATTACTTTGCCGATAACATGTTTTACTCTATTTACTATAATTTTGGCTAATATTTTAAAGTCCACGCTTAATAGGGTTATCGACCTCCAGTTTTCCAGATTATCCTTTGCTCCTTTCTTATAGATTAACGTTACCTTTCCTCTTCTCCATGATTCCGGAAGAATATCAGCTTCCTTGGCTTTTCTAAATATTTGCAGTAGATCTTCCTTTAGAATATTCCAGAAGGTCTCGTAAAATTCAACTGGTAGCCCATCTACTCCCGGCATTTTTCTTTTTGCGAAGCTTTTAATGGCTTTGTGGAGTTCATCCATTGTCAGTTCTACTTCTAGTGCTTCTTGATCTCTCTTCTCCAATTTATTTTCCAAGCCATCTAATGTATCAGAAACAAATGCATCATCAATTTCTTTTTTACTAAATAGATCTTGATAAAACTGCTGAGCTTCTTTTAGTATTTCTCCTTGTTCAGTTTTCCCTGCTATACTTGTGAAAATACTCTTTTGTTCCATAATTTTTTTGAAGAAGAATCTTGAACATTTCTCACTTTCCTCTAGATGTTTTACTTTTGCGTTGAAGATAATCTCTTTCCCTTTTGAATAGATGGCTTTGTTTCTATTTTGTTTTGTCTTTTCTATTTCGTCGGCAACATCTATACCAGCATCTTTCAATTTCAAGTAGGTTTGCAGCTTGGTATTGAGATCTTTGAACCATTTTTGTCTGTCTTTCGCTTTCTTTATTCCCATTCTTAAGAAGTACTTTTCCACTTTAGTTTTAGTAAACTCCCACCATTCCAATATCGAGGAGAATCTTCTTTTCCAATCAGACCATAGTTTGTAGTTTTGTATGAAACCTTTTATGATTTCTTCATCCTTTAAAAGGTTAGTATTTAGTCTCCACATTTCTTTACCTTTTCCTTCTCCTGTTATTTTGATTCGGGTAATAAGCATTTTGTTGTCTGAGAAGATATTTTCTTTTAATGACATAGTCACGGGTTGAAATACACTAGAGATGAACACATAATCCAGCCTTGACTGGACTACCGAATTCCCCCATATATAGCCTGGGTCTTCTTTGTTCACTATATTCCAGATATCCACCAACTTAAAGTCTGCGATCAAGTCATTTAATTGTTTCATTGTTTTGTCTATTTTCCTTTTCTTTTCACCAGTTCTGTCGCTTTCTTTTCTTACACAGTTGAAGTCCCCTGCTACAATAACTGGAGATGATCCTGTCAGAAAATATTGAATATATTGAAGTTTCCCAGCAATTCTGCTCTCTCATGAACATCCGGCGAGGCATATACGTTAAATAATTTTATTTCACTTTCGTCCACTTTTATTTTGGCCAACAGTGCTCTCCCGGGAATTATTTGGGTAAATGAAATATTTGATACTTGTTCCCCTTGAACAGAATTCCAACCCCCTCCGCTTTATTTTCGTTGTTACCAGACCATATAGATGGCCCATATATCCTAAGTCCATTCATCTCTTAAGTCTTTGTAGTCTTGGGAGTACTCAATCCCGCATTCTTGCAGAAATACACTGCTCAAAAAAATAAAGGGAACACTTAAACAACACAATGTAACTCCAAGTCAATCACACTTCTGTGAAATCAAACTGTCCACTTAGGAAGCAACACTGAGTGACAATCAATTTCACATGCTGTTGTGCAAATGGGATAGACAACAGGTGGAAATTATAGGCAATTAGCAAGACACCCCCAATAAAGGAGTGGTTCTGCAGGTGGTGACCACAGACCGCTTCTCAGTTCCTATGCTTCCTGGCTGATGTTTTGGTCACTTTTGAATGCTGGCGGTGCTTTCACTCTAGTGGTAGCATGAGACGGAGTCTACAACCCACACAAGTGGCTCAGGTAGTGCAGCTTATCCAGGATGGCACATCAATGCGAGCTGTGGCAAGAAGGTTTGCTGTGTCTGTCAGCGTAGTGTCCAGAGCATGGAGGCGCTACCAGGAGACAGGCCAGTACATCAGGAGACGTGGAAGAGGCCGTAGGAGGGCAACAACCCAGCAGCAGGACCTCTACCTCCGCCTTTGTGCAAGGAGGAACAGGAGGAGCATTGCCAGAGCCCTGCAAAATGACCTCCAGCAGGCCGCAAATGTGCTTGTGTCTGCTCAAACAGTCAGATACAGACTCCATGAGGGTGATATGAGGGCCCGACGTCCACAGGTGGGGGTTGTGCTTACAGCCTAACACCGTGCAGGACGTTTGGCATTTGCCAGAGAACACCAAGATTGGCAAATTCGCCACTGGCGCCCTGTGCTCTTCACAGATGAAAGCAGGTTCACACTGAGCACATGTGACAGACGTGACAGAGTCTTGAGACGCCGTGGAGAACGTTCTGCTGCCTGCAACATCCTCCAGCATGACCGGTTTGGCATTGGGTCAGTAATGGTGTGGGGTGGCATTTCTTTGGAGGGCCGCACAGCCCTCCATGTGCTCGCCAGAGGTAGCCTGACTGCCATTAGATACAGAGATGAGATCCTCAGACCCCTTGTGAGACCATATGCTGGTGCGGTTGGCCCTGGGTTCCTCCTAATGCAAGACAATGCTAGACCTTATGTGGCTGGAGTGTGTCAGCAGTTCCTGCAAGACAAAGGCATTGATGCTATGGACTGGCCCTGCCGTTCCCCAGACCTGAATCCAATTGAGCACATCTGGGACATCATGTCTCGCTCTATCCACCAACGTCATGTTGCACCACAGACTGTCCAGGAGTTGGCAGATGCTTTAGTCAAGGTCTGGGAGGAGATCCCTCTGGAGTCCGTCCGCCACCTCATCAGGAGCATGCACAGGCATTGTAGGGAGGTCATACAGGCACGTGGAGGCCACACACACTACTAAGCCTCATTTTGACTTGTTTTAAGGACATTACATCAAAGTTGGATCAGCCTGTAGTGTGTTTTTCCACTTTAATTTTGAATGTGACTCCAAATCCAGACCTCCATGGGTTGAAAAATTTGATTTCCATTTTTTAATTTTTGTGTGATTTTGTTGTCAGCACATTCAACTATGTAAAGAACAAAGTATTTCAGAAGAATATTTAATTAACTCAGATCTAGGATGTGTTATTTTTGTGTTCCCTTTATTTTTTTGAGCAGTGTATAATGTCACTCTTAATCGTTTCTAAAAATGAAAATAAGGCGGCCCTCCTGGTTGGCCCCTTTAAGCTCCTCACATTGAGGGAGGCAACTGAGATTGTCTTTTCCATCAAGGCCCTTCATCAGATTCTGATATTTCGCCTATCAAGCTTTTAACAGGATCTTCAGAGATGGAGAACTCTATATTTGCCTCATTTGATGATGTGATATCTACTGGAAATAGTTCTGATTGCAGGTCTAACATAGTTGATTTTTTAATAGCTCTTCCTTGATCAGCTTTCTCAGCTTTCCGTTTTTTCTGTCTCTCCATATCCATTTCTTCTGCTCCTCCAAATCTCTCTTCGGGTTCCTTGATTGAGGTCGAGGATCTCTCCTTTCTTTCAACCGTCACCCTATTTGAGGTTGATTCTTCTGGATTCTCCACAGAAGCACACGGATTAGCACCTTTACCAGGTTGTTGCGCTGATGTTAATTCTTCTCTCTGCTCCGGAATATCATTGATTTGTTCTTCAGTTATTTCAATCTCGGATTGTAATCTCTCATTAATTTCAGCTGGAGTAGGCACTCTTGGCTTTGGGGAGGGTTGTATCTTCAGTACATCTGCCCATGTCCTATGAGTTGGGGTTTTTAGCGAGCATTTTTTGTAACCATGTCCGGTTACTCCGCATCAGCTACATATTATGTCTTGGTCACAGTTTTTTGTTTTGTGATCCTTTTGGAAGCATCTCTTACAGGTAGCAATTTCTTGCGGACACCCGTCTGCAGTGTGTCCAAACTCTAGACATTTTCGGCAGAAGATCGGCATTCCTGAGTAGTATAGTCTTCCCCTTTCTCGGACAATCAAGAAGTTAGATGGTAGATGTGCAAATCCTCCCACTCCAGTCATCTCTTCTTTTAGCTTTATAAAAATTATATGTTTTCCCGTCCATAACTTCTCACTGTTCATTATTTTGTGAGAATATCGGACCTGTTTGCATAGGCGTTGTAGAAATTGAGCTATGTCGTCCACTGGAATGTGCGGGTTACTTATATGCACCACGAGCTGTATTTGTGCACTGGGAGAGAGAATAACAAAGGATAATACCTTCAAGTCTTCATGAGACAGATTGTTCATTATTAGAGATGGGACGGGGGATTCGTCGAATCCACGAATCCCTCGAATCTTGCTGGATTCGTGGGATTCGTGGACTCGAATCCCGACGTAATTTGCCTGAAACGAATCCGACGAATCCGGTGGGAGGGACTGGGAGGCGGAGCTGGGGGCCGGTGCGTTCACTGTGCTCCGGCCCCTCTGCTCCAGTAGTTATAAAATGTGTAATTGTGATTAATAATCATGCGGCCCCCTCTGTCTTTAGTATTACATGATTCAATAAATCTTACTTACAGGGCTAGTACTGCTATCGTAATAGGCCGGCCGGGCAGACGAGCGGCAGCGTCACTGACTGACGTCACCTGCCTGAGCCGCCTGCTTCATTCATAAAGCAGGCGGCTCAGGCAGGTGACGTCAGTCAGTGACGCTGCCGCTCGTCTGCCCGGCCGGCCTGTTACGATAGCAGTACTAGCCCTGTAAGTAAGATTTATTGAATCATGTAATACTAAAGACAGAGGGGGCAGCATGATTATTAATCACAATTACACATTTTATAACTACTGGAGCGGCAATGGGGGGGTCTGTGGATGACACTGTTAAGGGGTGGGGGGTGGGTCTGTGGATGGCACTGTTATAGGGTGGGGGGGTCTGTGGATGGCACTGTTATAGGGTAGGGGGGTCTGTGGATGGCACTGTTATGGGGTGGGGGGTCTGTGGATGGCACTGTTATGGGGTGGGGGGTCTGTGGATGGCACTGTTATGGGGTGGGGGGGTCTGTGGATGGCACTGTTGTGGGGGGGGTCTGTGGATTGCACTGTTGTGGGGGGGGGGGGTGTGGATGGCACTGTTATAGGATGGGGGGGGGTCTGTGGATGGCACTGTTATAGGATGGGGGGGTCTGTGGATGGCACTGTTATAGGATGGGGGGTCTGTGGATGGCACTGTTATAGGATGGGGGGGTCTGTGGATGGCACTGTTGTGGGGGGGGGGTCGTCTGTGGATGGCACTGTTATAGGATGGGGGGTCTGTGGATGGCACTGTTATAGGATGGGGGGGTCCTGTGGATGGCACTGTTATAGGATGGGGGGGGGGTCTGTGGATGGCACTGTTATAGGGTGGGGGGGTCTGTGGATGGCATTGTTATGGGGTGGGGGGGTCTGTGGATGGCACTGTTATGGGGTGGGGGTGGGGGGTCTGTGGATGGCACTGTTATGGGGTGGGGGGGTCTGTGGATGGCACTGTTATAGGATGGGGGGGGTCTGTGGATGGCACTGTTATGGGGTGGGGGGTCTGTGGATGGCACTGTTATGGGGTGGGGGGTCTGTGGATGGCACTGTTATGGGGTGGGGGGGTCTGTGGATGGCACTGTTGTGGGGGGGGTCTGTGGATTGCACTGTTGTGGGGGGGGGGTCTGTGGATGGCACTGTTATAGGATGGGGGGGGGTCTGTGGATGGCACTGTTATAGGATGGGGGGGTCTGTGGATGGCACTGTTATAGGATGGGGGGTCTGTGGATGGCACTGTTATAGGATGGGGGGGTCTGTGGATGGCACTGTTGTGGGGGGGGGTCGTCTGTGGATGGCACTGTTATAGGATGGGGGGTCTGTGGATGGCACTGTTATAGGATGGGGGGGTCCTGTGGATGGCACTGTTATAGGATGGGGGGGGGGGTCTGTGGATGGCACTGTTATAGGGTGGGGGGGTCTGTGGATGGCATTGTTATGGGGTGGGGGGGTCTGTGGATGGCACTGTTATGGGGTGGGGGTGGGGGGTCTGTGGATGGCACTGTTATGGGGTGGGGGGGTCTGTGGATGGCACTGTTATAGGATGGGGGGGGTCTGTGGATGGCACTGTTATGGGGTGGGGGGATCTGTGAATGCCAGGGGGAGAGGTGAGAGGCACTATGATACTACTGGCACATTGGGGGGAGGCACTATGATACGGGCACATTATGGGGGGAGATGGCACTATGATACGGGCACATTATGGGGGGAGATGGCACTATGATACGGGCACATTATGGGGGGAGATGGCACTATGATACGGGCACATTATGGGGGGAGGTGGCACTATGATACGGGCACATTATGGGGGGAGGTGGCACTATGATACGGGCACATTGGGGGGGAGGTGGCACTATGATACGGGCAAATTGGGGGGGAGATGGCACTATGATACCGGCACATGGGGGGGGAGGAGAGAGGCACTCCGCACTTGATACTGGCACATGATTAGGGGGGCATCTATGGGGACACTTACTGGCACATTATTGGGTGGCACTGTGGGGCCACTTCTTATTGGCACATTATTGGGGGGCACTATGGGGGCATCTACTGAGGCCACAAAGAAGGGGTATTTTATATGGGGGGCTCTGTGTTGTACTAGTATTATCAGGGGTATTATCTGTTTCTGCAGTATAGTATAGGGGAGCACAGCGGAACAGTATTGGGGGTGTTAGGATGATGGAAAAGTAGTAAACTAAGATATTTTTTTTTTGTCAAGCTGCAGAGACGAAAAATGGCTGAAAACTGGTGGTCTGGTCTGAAGGTCTGAAAGGAGAAGATGAGGAAAGAGAACATCTACAAGAGACGTCACTGGATGTAAGAGGTATGTGGCGCTGTATTACCCTGTATGTTCTGTAGTGATAGGAGCAGGGGTCATCGCGGTCATATAGGGTGCGACCGTGACTGGGAGGTGGAGGTTCAGACAAACTGACGCGGTCTGACTTTGTTTCTTACACCGTGCGTTCACACAATTATGTACAGGATTCGTAGGATTCGAGATTCGAAAGATTCAATATATTCGAGAACCTTTTCGGATTCGGATTCGAAAAAAATTGGATTCATCCCACCTCTATTCATTATCTTCTCGTAGATGTTGTAGCATTCAAACTCGTTGTCCATTGTTAGAGTATATCGTCCATAGGAGTCTTGCAGCGCCATGGTTTTCACCTTTTTCACTTTCAGGATTCCGATCAATACATGTCGCACAAAATAGGTCAACTGGAACTTTCTCCTCACTTCTTCATCTTTTTCAACATCAATACGGATGGAATTTTTGATGAACTGCTCCCCTCGCTCGGCGTAGCGCACGGTGGCCGCGTACACCGTCTTGCTTTCTGGAACGGGCTTTCACCCAGACGATCCTCCACTCGTTGCTACCGGGCTAATTCTTCCCCCTATAGCAGCAGGGGGGTGAAGCCCAGGCTATAAACCGGTAAGCACCTCTTGGTCGATCTCCTGTATTTTTTTTTTTTTTTTTTAAGTTGATTACCCCAAAGGGGTAAATTTATTAAAAATCTATATTTACATAAATAGAATACATCATAATCATAAAATCAATTTACATAAATATATATATAAAATTTATTTAAATAAGATTAAATTACAGACCCCCATTCCCTTAAAAACCATTTGTGACACATAAAAGGCATATTTTTCTTGTCAATTAAATAATATTTGTACATTTCTGCTAAAACCAATCCTCAGAAATGACATCATGCTTAAAACATAAAATATTCCTGGCCGACCACAGAGCTTTTACACAATTAGTGATCTTCCATGCCATAGTCCTCTTTATTCTTGATGGGCATTCCAGACCTCCATAAAAGACACCATCCATTGTTAAAACTCTCAGTCCTGTTATTTTCTTTAAAAGCGGGAGCATCTTTGTCCATATTTTTCGTGCAAAATAGCAGTACCAGAATATGTGGTAAACATTCTCCTCCTCTCTGCAACCTCCTCGTGGACACTCCGCGATGCTGGTTAAACCTCTTCGGTGCTGGAATGCCCGGCATGGAAGACTCATGTACGCAGCTCCAGGCCAGGTCTTTCTGCGGGTTAAAAAGATAATTAATATTCACGTCTTTCCAAATCTGTTTACATTTTGCGTCACTAAAATTCTTTATAGGGGTCGCCATTTTTCCATCTTTTAGTTCTTTTCTTCGTTTTTCAAATCTTCCACCCTTTTTCCTTTTAAATTAAAATTGGCCACTATTTCTTCTAAAATTTTATAATAATTAGGTAGGTTAAAAGCATAAGGTGAATTTAAAACTGTTTTAAACCATTGATTCCGCCTCATAAAATAACCTGTATTATAACGCATAAAATAAGACCAATAAATATCTTTGAAAAGGGTATTAAAACACAAACTAAAATACTTTATTAAATGGAACTCTTTTATGTCTGGAAAGTCCTTACCACCTTTTATGTTTGGGAAGCGTTACCAATTCTCTTCAGAGTTTTTCCATTCTTGATCCCCATAAAAAATTAAAACACACTTTGTTAATTTTTTTTAAAAGACGTTTGGGGGGGGGGGGGGAAGCCATGCTTAAATATAATAAAATTGGTAAAATTATCATTTTTAAAATTAAAATCTTCCCTTCCATCGTTAGACTTCTCAGACCCCCCATACTTATTTTCTTATCTATTTTTTCTGTCACCGTGTCCCAGCTCTTAAGACCATCATTCGACTCACTGAAGGTGATTCCTAAAATCTGCACAGACTCTGTTTCAGCGATAGGGATGTCCTCTAAAACCATTTCTTCAATGTTTAAAATACTACTTTTATTAAAATTAATTTTAAAAACAAAGGAGGAACAAAAATATTCAATTTGTTTGGATGTTTTTTGGATTGACGGGGTGTCCCTACCGATCACCGCCACATCGTCCATGTACGTCACTACTTTAGCCTCTTGTCCCCCTCCGCCTGGAAGGGGGACTCCACGTATTTGTTTGTCCTTCCTAATTGCACATAAAGGAGGCGCAAATAAAAAGTAGTGGGGACAAGGGACACCCCTGTTTCACTCCAGATTTTAAAAGGACATCCCGAGTCTTAAAACCATTTACTAAAATCTTACTTGTGCAGCCATCGTAAAAAGCTTTTAAAGATTGTAAAAAAAAAACATCCGGTATACCCATTTTCTTTAAAACCTGAAAAAGATAAAAATGTGATACACGGTCGAACGCTTTCTCAAAGTCCAAAGATAAAATTGCTACTTTCTCCTTCCTGTTTTTGGTATTGTTAATAACGTCTTTTAAAAGGTTTAAATTCTCCCAAATACTTCTCCCGGGTATCCCACAGACCTGATTGTGATGAATTATTTTGTGGACTATTTTTTTCATTCTGTTAGCACATATTTTCGCCATTATCTTGTAGTCACAGTTTAAAAGTGTAATCGGTCTCCAGTTCCTTATGTCTGCCTTATCTCCTTTTTTGTAAAGTAAAGATACTTCTCCTTTCTTCCAGGAACCCGGGAGAGTCTTGGATCTAAAAACCTCTTTAAAAAGATAAGGGCTCTTTCACACCTGCGTTATTGTCTTCCGGCATAGAGTTCCATCGTCGGGGCTCTATGCCGGAAGAATCCTGATCAGGATTATCCTAATGCATTCTGAATGGAGAGTAATCCGTTCAGGATGCATCAGGATGTCTTCAGTTCCGGTACGGAACGTTTGTTGGCCGGAGAAAATACTGCAGCATGCTGCGCTTTTTGCTCCGGCCAAAAATCCGGAACACTTGCCGCAAGGCCGGATCCGGAATTAATGCCCATTGGAAGGCATTGATCCGGATCCGGCCTTAAGCTAAACGTTGTTTCGGCGCATTGCCGGAGCCGACATTTAGCTTTTTCAGAGTGGTTACCATGGCTGCCGGGACGCTAAAGTCCTGACAGCCATGGTAAGTGTAGCGGGGAGCGGGGGAGCAGTGTACTTACCTTCCGTGCGGCTCCCCGGGCGCTCCAGAGTGACGTCAGGGCGCCCCAAGCGCATGGATCACGTGATCGCATGGATCACGTCATCCATGCGCATGGGGCGCTCTGACGTCATTCTGGAGCGCCCCGGGAGCCGCACGGACTGTAAGTATACCGCTCCCCGCTTCTACTATGGCAACCAGGACTTTAATAGCGTCCTGGGTGCCATAGTAACACTGAAAGCATTTGGAAGACGGTTCCGTCTTCAAATGCTTTCAGTACACTTGCGTTTTTCCGGATCCGGCAGGCACCTCCGGCAACGGAAGTGCATGCCGGATCCCAACAACGCAAGTGTGAAAGAGGCCTAAAACAGATCTTCTCTTAAAATACCATAAAAAGTAACATAAAACTCTTTGGGTATACCGTCTGGTCCAGGAACTTTCTCTTTTTTAAAACTCTTAACTGTCTCTAAAACTTCCTGTTCTGTGATGTCCTGTAATAAAAACTTTTGTGATTCGTCATCTAAAACACTTTCAATCACCTTCAGTGAGCGTTTCATAAAATATTTATCAATTTTTTTCTCATTAAAAAGATCCGAATAAAACTCATGCACTTTACATAAAATATCTTTTATATTATTCTTACCTTCAAGCTCCTCGATCTGGGTACGTTTATCCTGGATCTTTTTGAAAAAGTACCTGGAACAGGTCTCGTTCTCTTCCAGGTGTTTTAATTTTGAATGGAATATAATTTCTTTGCCCTTCTGTTCCAGGCACTGTGCTATCTCTTTTTTACTTTCTTCTATTTCCTCATAAACGTCTATACCCAGATCTCGGAGCTTGTATTGCGTCTGCAAACGGGTATTTAGTTTCTCATAAAAATCTCTTTTTTCTTGGGCTTTCTCTCTTCCCACTTTAATAAAAAAGGTTTTAATTTTTAACTTAATTTTTTCCCACCATACGGTTATTGGTATTTGGGGATTTCTTACCCGTTTGCAGCGCTTGTAAAATGCAATAAAATCTGATAAAACCTTTGGATATTTCAGATGGGAGATATTTAATTTCCAACTTACTTTCTTTTTATTCTTACCACCATACTGTACCTTAAAAAATAATAATTTATGGTCGGAGAAAATATTGGATAAAAGCCCACAACTAAAAGGCAGTATTTGATAAGAACAGAAGATAAAATCGATTCTTGATTTACAATCAATATTACTCCAGGTAGCGCCGGCCTCTTCTGGTAAACTGCTATTACATTTTTTAAAAACATCGGTAAGTTTAAAATCTAAAATTAAATTCTTTAAAATCGAGGAGGTTTTGTCAAAATTCCTACTTATCGAGCTTGAGAACCGGCGCTCCCCTCGTAAAATACAATTAAAATCTCCTGCTAAAATCAAAGGGTCAGAATCATTAATAAAAAGGGATAAAATAAAAAGGGACCCATAAAAATTTAAAAACTGCCATTTAATACCGTCAATAAAAGCCTTAACCAATAAAATTCTCCCTGGTAAAGTCTCATTTACTTGATCAATAAAAACATTTCCCTTAAATAAAATGGCCACTCCTGCAGATTTTGATTCATTAGAACCGGACCACACTGAAGGCCCTTGCTTCCAGTCTTCTTTATACTTCTTGTAATCCTGTTTATGTGGTATGCAGCACTCTTGTAAAAATATGACAGTGGCTGTTAAAACCGATAAATAATTAAAAAGGGCCGTTCTTCTGGTTTTGGAATGTATACTTCTGGTGTTAAAAGAAATGCCATTAAAAGAAGCCATGGTAAAAGAATAAAAAGAAAAATTATCGTCTTCTTACCTGGGCCCAGCTTCAGACCATGTTAGCATTACCAGAGAGCTCGCTGTCGCTCGTGTCGCTTACATCCCCGATGGGTCCCGAACCTACTGATTCCATCGTGCTCACAGGAGAGAATCTCCTTCCCTCAGCTGACCCCCCTCCTTACTCAGATAGCCGGGATAGACTGTACCCCAGGGTGGAAGATCGGGGTCCAGTCCAGGTATCGGAGCTGCTTCATCACACCCCTCCCTTCCTGGGGCAGGGATGACTTCCAGAATGGTCTCTGGTACCTCGCTCTGCTCAGTGACCGTCTGCCCCTCCTCCTCTTTTGCAAGAAGTCCGTTGATCACTAGACTTCCGCTTGTTTTTCTTCCTTCTCTGCTCTCTTGGGTCACCTGGTTGGGGGGGTCTGCTGGTATCCATCTCATCCGCACTTTGTTCCTCTCCTTGGGACTCCATCTGGGGTTAAGCTTGCTCCTCTGGCTGCTTTGAAGGTCCTGGCTGTGCTCCGGGCTTTGCATAAAACCTATGGGGACAGTTGCGAAGAATGTGACCAAACTGATGGCAAGCATGACATTTCACTCCTGCTGTGCATTCTCTACCATCATACTACCACAATTCTTACACATAGATTCACATTCCTCAGTATTATGTCCATATTGGGTACACCGTCTACAGTATGGTGGTATGCTGGAAAAAAAACATATCTCCCACTGCGTCCCCCAGCTTAAAGCGAGCTGGGGGTAACCTAAAACCACCATAAAAATTGGGATCACGGTGACAGACAACTTTATATAGCCATTTTGATGTCCATATCCCAGCACTGTTATTTATTTTACTTACTGATAAAACCTTTTTAAAATAACCCGCTAAAAAATTGGTAATAACTTTTTCGTCAATAAAAGGATTATACATTTTAATTATCACGGTTTTATACTCCTCCATCTCGTGTACATATATTTTTAACCCGTCTACTCTGGCATCTTTAATAGTAGGGATTTTGGCTACAAAATCTTTAAAAACACCATTTAAAACAAAGGTAATATCGTACACTCTACATCTAGGATAATCTTGGATGGCTAAAATTTCACGCTTTTGTACTCCGA
Organism: Bufo bufo; assembly: GCF_905171765.1. Taxonomy (NCBI): domain Eukaryota; kingdom Metazoa; phylum Chordata; class Amphibia; order Anura; family Bufonidae; genus Bufo; species Bufo bufo. The sequence continues at coordinate 370,753,378 of NC_053394.1, read as the reverse complement.
AGACTCCTATCAATACATTACTTATCAGGTATTCAAGGTTGTATTTTTCCTTCTTTCTTTCTGTTACGAAAAAACGCACAGTGTTCTTGACCATATTCTGGCACTTGGTTTTCTTCTTCTCTTGGTATATTTTCTTTAAGTTCCTCTGTTCCTCCTCTGGTTTCTCCTCTGCCGTCTCCTTCTGCTCTGGATTCGCCTCCTCTGGATGATGGTCCAACTCCAGTTCCTCCTCCTCCTCGTCCTCCTCCTCGTTCTCCTCCTCGTCCTCCTCCACGTCCTCCTCCACGTCCTCGTCCTCCTCCACGTCCTCGTCCTCCTCCACGTCCTCGTCCTCCTCCTGAATCATCTGCCATGGTGGTATTTGGCGTTTTTTGTTTCTATGGATCAAAAGAAACAAATGCTCCCCCAGTCGTCCGTAGACTCCTGGAGGTAACGGGGGATCGCAACCCGACGCTCCCGGGACTAAGCCTCTCTCCCAATAGCAGCAGGGGGGTGAAGTCCAGGCTATAAACCTGAACGATCCCCCCAGGTCGAGAGAGAGGGTACCCGGGATTTACCTTCTGACGTCTGACGAAGTGCAGCACAAAAGATTTTTTTTTTTTTTTTTTATCTTTTCCACTCAGATTTTAAGTCTCATGTTTTCAATCTCCAATAGTAAAATTTTAAGACTTACTTTCCAAACCATCATCGTGGATAATAATACATTTTCCTCCTTCCCACTTTTACTATCTATATGATGAGCATATTATAATAATTTATTTATATTTTTTTATTATTATTATTTATATTTTTTCTTCTTATTCTTTTTACCATTCTTCTTTTTTATTTTTATTTTTTTGCAAATTCTTTTATTTTTTTCTTCTTCTCCCTCCTCCCCACACCTCTCCACACTCCCCTCCTCCATTCCTTATTTACTTACTTCTCCATTTCTAGATCTTTATGACGAATATATTCCAACTATCTTGCTTCCAGATTTCTTTTGCTTTCCCTTCTCCCAACTTTATCTTGTCTCTCCAAAAGAAAACATAGAGGTAACTTAGACATAGCTTAATACAATTTTCTATTAACATTTCTCTCTTTTTAAATACAGCAATACACCTACATTTCCATAATGCTAATTTTCCGCAGGACAGAATCAACCATACTAATCTAAAATCTTCCTTTCCTATATTTAATCCATACAGTACCATCTCAAAGTTAAGCCCATTAACTCTACTTACATTTTTAATTAAGTTTCCTAATTTTCTCCATACTCCTTGAGCAAATTTACAATCCCAAAAGACATGAATTGGATTTTCACATTCCGTACAATTACTTCTTGGACATAATTCACTCCTAACAAAACCTCTTCTAAACTGAAATTCACGGGTTACTAAACAATCTTTTATGATACACCAATTAAGATCCTTCTGTTCATTTGATAAAAAATTGGCATTTATATTCACCCATATTTTTTTGGCCACCGTCTCTGTAAACATTCCCACTGGACTCATAATCTTTCTTTCATCTAAAGTTTTTAACACATTCCTATGATTTTTTAAGACATTTATATCTTCTTCTCCTAACCTAAATTCTCTCAAGATTTTCTCAATTATTATATAATTCTCAGCAGGAATCAATCTATATGGCTTCCTAAGATCTAAACTCAACCATTTATATTTCCTAATGTAAAACCCCATATTATACCTCATAAAAAGTGTAGCTCTTGTTTCTGGTCCAATTAAGGTACTTATACAATACGATAGATATTTCACAAATAAAAATCTCCTAATATCCGGAAAACTTTTCCCTCCTAATAATTTTAATTTATTTAATTCCTCTCTCTTTACTCTTTCCATTTTTGATCTCCAAAAAAAATTAAAACACAACTTAACTATCTTTTTCATAATATTTACAGGGGGCATAAAAACAGCTGCTACGTATAAAAAAATTGGTAATAAAACTTTTTTAATAATTAAGATCTTCCCCTCCATGGTTAAAAGCCTTAGGCTACTTTCACACTTGCGGCAGGACGGATCCGACATGCTGTTCACCATGTCGGATCCGTCCTGCGGCTATTTCGCCGTGCCGCCGCTCCGTCCCCATTGACTAAATTGCGGATGGGGGCAGAGCTTTGGCGCAGCGGGGATGTGCGCGGCGAAAGCCGCCGCACTAAAAAGCCTGACATGCAGTAATTTTAGTCCGGCGGCCTGTCGCCGTGCACCTCCGTGCTGCGCCGGAGCTCCGCCCCCGTCCCCATTATAGTCAATGGGGACGGAGCGGCGGTCCGACGGCACGGTGAAATAGCCGCAGGATGGATCCGACATGGTGAACAGAATGTCGGATCCGTCCTGCCGCAAGTGTGAAAGTACCCTAAAATTCCAAAAACAAATCTTTTTTTAACTCTTTCCAACAACGACTCCCAATTTTTCATATTTCCAACTGATTTTGAAAAAATATACCTAAAATTTTTAATTCAGAAACACTTGCTAACCCACAACTTGAATCTAAAACCAGATCACCGATACACATAAAACTTGATTTATCATAATTTAATTTAAAACCTGACGCACCACAAAACCAATTTAAAATTCTACACACTCTATTCAAACTTCTTTGATCTTTTACTAAAACTGTCACATCATCCATGTAAGCAACAACTTTTGCATACTCAGTCTTACCACCTGGAACAAAAATACCATTTATCACTTTGTCCTTCCTTATCGCGCACAACAAAGGCTCTATTGCACTTATGAACAAAATTGGGGATAATGGGCATCCCTGTTTTACACCACATAAAATTTCCACCTTATTTGACAAAGAACCATTAACAGATATTTTGCTAAACTAACTTCTATATAAACATCTAATTTGATCAATAAATCTCTTTGGACAATTCATCTTCTCCAATACCTTAAATAAAAAAAGAATGTGACACTCTATCATAAGCTTTTTCGAAATCTAATCAAACTACTGCCATTTTTTTATTCCTGTCAACACAATCCCACAAAATATCTCTTAATAGTATCAAGGAGTCTACAGTTTTCCTTCCAGGCACAGCACATGATTGATCAAACTCAATAACGGTGGCAATAACTTTTTAAAATCTATTTGCTAGTATCTTTGCGTAGATTTTATAGTCTGTGTTCAACAATGTAATTGGTCTCCAATTCTTGATTAGCTGCTTTTCTCCTTTCTTAAATAACAAAACAATCACTCCTTCTAACCACGACTTTGGCACTGACATTGACAATAAAATCACCTGAATCACATCATTAAAATCATCCTTAATTAAACACCAAAAGGATTTATAAAATTCAATAGGTATTCCATCTAATCCAGGAGTTTTTAAATTCGAAAAACTATTAATTGTCTCACAGATTTCTTCTTTGGTCACCACACTAATTAGACTATTTTTTTCTTCTTCATTCAACTTATTATCCAAAGAGCTTAAAAAAAATCACTCAAAGATTTATCGCAGTTTTTTTTTCAAATAGATTCCCATAAAAATCTTCAACCTTTTTCATCTTTCCCTCTAAAACCACTTCCCCTTCTAAAATATCCATAAAATCTTTCCTCTATTTTTTTAAAGAAAAAATTGGAACATTTTTCTTCTTCCTCCAACATTTTTACCCTAGAATTAAAGATGATCTCTTTTCCTCTCTCATATAATATTCTTTTAATCTCGCCTTTAACTATTTCAATGTCTTCATCAAAGTTCAAACCACTATTTTTAAACTCATAAAAACTATGCAATCTAGCATTTAACAATGAGTATAATTTCTTTTTTTCTTCTGCCTTTTTCTTACTAATCCTTCTAAAAAATATTTTAAATTGTTCCTTTGCAAAATCCCACCACTCCAGAATGTTACTATAATCTTTCTTCTTAAAACCTAACTTCCTATAAAACCTACAAAAGCTTTTCCTAACTTCCTTATCCTCCAAATAAGATACATTTAGTTTCCAGTTAGGCGGTTTCCTACACTCCTTTTCTTCCAAAGTTAAAACACACTTAATTAAATTATGATCTGAAAAACAACTATTAACTGATTTAAAACTGCTTTAAAATGAGCTGATATAAAAAGACAGTCTATTCTAGATACAACCATTCTACCTCTCCATGTACTTTCATCCTCTTTTTCCCTTCCACAAGCTACCCATACATCTTTCACATACCCTGACTCTAAAATCCCCCTTAAAACTGAAACTGAACTATCCTTTTTTCGATCTAAACAGCAATTAAAATCCCCACCAATAATTATGGGCTCAGTACCAGAAATAAATAGTTGCAGCACTTCAAATAAATCTTTCCTTTTCTTTTTTTTCCGGATAAGCATATACACAAAAGCATTTTATTTTTAAAATACTTCTCTTTACCACTACCATTAAGATTCTTCCTGGGAACACTTCTTCAAACCTTCCCATTTCCCACTCTTTTTTATATAAAAAACCTACCCCATCACTTTTACTCTCGTTACCTCCTGAAAAAACAGAATTTCCACTCCAATCTTTCCCTAAATACTCATAATCAATTTTTCTCCTAAAGTTACACTCTTGTAGAAAAATAAAATCTATATTCTCAGTTTCAAGATATTCGTAAAGTGCAGTTCGTTTATATTTTTTATTTAAGCCTTGAACATTCAAGGAACCACATTTTACCATCAACTAACGCCTGGTGTAGGGCTAACTCCCCGGCCCTCATTATTCCACACATTTCATCATTTTTTGAATCAGTGGAACTAGTAGATACAGATCCCAGTACTTCCCTTGCTCTTTTATTTCCTACCTCACCACCACTATCTTCCTCACAGGAATCCTCCTTTTCACTAGGACCCCTCTTCAGACTTTTCACATTCCACTCCATTTGACCACATGGCAAACTCTCATCTTCAGCATTGCTTCCCCCTATTTGACTTAATCTTCCTTTTGTAATTCCACCATTCTGCTATTTTGCACTTCCTGTGGAATTTCCACATTTGGTGGGTCCACCACCTCCTTAACCACCTCTTTTTTCTTTTGTCTTTTCCTATTTTTAACACCTGGTGCTGTTTCCACCGTTCTTTCAATTGGCACATCCTGAGTATTCCCATCACTTTTGTTTATTTTTTCCTCCTCCTCATTCTCCACTACCTTATTTCCTCCTATATTCCCCTCATCCTCCACCTCTGCCTCCATTGCACCTATTCCTCCTTCATTTTCTTGTAGGGAAGAACCTTCCTCTATGTTATTTTGATTGTCCTCTTGCTCTTTTCCCTTATGAGGACATTGATCCTCGTAAGTACAGTTCTTGCACCTTCTGCAGTCCAAATCACCATGTCCATATTTCCTACAACTTTTACAGTATTTGGGCATACCTGAAAAAAACAGATACCCGCGGCATCTATTTATATACACAATTGGGGGCGCTCTAGCCACTCCTTCTTCATTTGGGTCTTTTTTAAACAACACAGTATATATTCTCTTACCGTTCCATACTCCGAAATTTATTTTTCCATAGGTTTTAAATATCACCTTTTCGCAGTATTGTAGTAAGAAACCCATTATTTCCTGATCAGAAACAAAAGGGCTATACATTTGAATAGTCAGCAATTTGGTCTGATACTGAAAAAGAGGTACAACTTTTAGACCCTCAAAGGCTTCCCCTCCTCTATTCCTCTCATAGAGGGCGAAAGTCTTTTCACATAGGTCCAAATTAACCAGAGTAACATCGTATATTCCTCTAGAAAAAAAACTTTGTACACAATAATAGTTTTCTTTCTCCAAATTAAAGATTGGGCACAGAATATGCCGGTAAATATATGATAAGTATTTACCTTGTCGGTGTTCTGGTGCCACAAAAAAACGGATGGTATCCTTTAAACTGTATTCCTCTGAAAAGAAATCAGGACGGTATCCATCCCCAGGGTTTCTCCTGCCGCCGCCAAAAGATGCCATTCCGAAACCTTCAATCTCCTCTCCTCTTTCCAATCCAAAAAACAGCCCACGAAAGGCTGGGATCGCCTCCGCCCAGTCGACAGGTCCCGTAGTCCAGCAGATTCCTCCACGATCCTCCGAATCCCGACGTCCTGAGAGGTGAAGCCACTGCTTCCTCCTACCCTTAATAGCAGCAAGCCTGTAACTACAAGCAAGGCCGAGGGCAAGGCTCCACAGTAGCACACCCGCCTCCTGACTCCAATCCGTCAAGATCAAAGCCAAAAGGCCGAGAAGCGATAACCTGAAAGGGTTCGCAGTACAGGCCGATGGTCCCCAATGCAGAGCACTTCTGAAGGCAATAGACTACAGGCCCCAGACCCAGACACAGTCCGGGAGGCTTCTTTCTCTTGCAAACCAGGGAAAATGTGCGTGCGTCCTACGCTCAGAAATCACCAGCATGCTCCTCTTCGTGTTCGCTATCTGCATAGCTCCGCCCACCCGCAACTTTTGGCCATGCCTTTTCTTCGCACGCAATTCCTGGTGCCAAAGCACGCCAAGCAGAAAACATGATATGAGGAGTGAATGGAGAAGTTGTAGTGAAAAAAAAAAAAAGGGTATGCATTGTTGTTGATTGTGATGTCAGGGCCCCATTGTTGAGTGTTCCATCAGGGCCCTTGTGATGTCATCCACTGACCTGACCTTACTTGACCTCTGACCTGACAAGCCTCCTGTGACACGTGCAGTGTTCCGTCCATTGTCCAGACAAGGTAGGTCCAGCTGCTGCTGCAGATACATAGGAAGTGCTAGACTACTTTTTAGCCGGTATGCAGGAAGCAGCACAGCACAGCACTGACTGGGCAGACAGAGGAGAAGCTGAAGTGCAGACTCCTGAGGGAGGCAGGACACACACAACTTTCCACTTGCTTGCTGGAAGGATGCTTGCAATCAATCAATTTCATTCTGTTTTTCATACTGGATTAGAAGGGGTGCACCGGTCCTGGAGGTACTGCAATACCAGGTCAATGCGTGGAGTAGACAGAGCAAGCTATTTTTCCATCTCCCTGTTCGAAAAATCCATTTAATATATGGTCCCCAGATAGGGGACGTATCAGATATTAAACTGATAAGAACAGATTTTTTATTTTATTTTTTCACTCAGAAAATTTTAAGTCATAGATTTAAAGTCTTATATCTCAAATCTTAAATTTTCCATCATTGTGAAAGTCTTATATCTTCAAAAAATTGTATTATTAATTATATATATATATTATTATCTATATATACATACATATATATTTTATTTTTCATTTTTTTTCTTTTTTTTCCATAAAGCATAACATTGACAAAAAAACACCATACATCTATGACAAAGACATTACAATATAAGGTTATTCCACCTCTTTTGCTTCCATTTCTCTTCAGCTTTATCTACCCCCATGGAAATCTTATCTTTCCAAAAAAAACACATATAAATAACTAAGACTTAATTTTAGACAATTTTCCACAGAGACTTCATCATGTCTATACACTAAAATATTTTTCACTTTCCATAAATATAATTTAACACATGACAAAATTAACCACACCACCATAAAGTCTTATTTCTCAATACCTAAACCGTAGAACACCATATTAAAATTCAGAAATCTCACCCCACTTACAACTTTAATTAAATTACTTAATTTCCTCCATACATTTTGTGCAAAGAAACAATTCCAAAAGATGTGTACTGGGGTCTCACTATCTTGACACCGTATTCTAACACATCTCTCTAGCCTTACTAAACCTCTTCTGTACTGAAATTCTCTTGTTGGAAGACAATCTTTAATACTACACCATAACAGATCTTTCTGTTCATTTGTCAAATTACTACAATTCACATTTTCCCAAATAATCTTTACAATTTAAGGCTACTTTCACACTAGCGTTCGGAGCGGATCCGTCTGATGTTTCATCAGACGGATCCGCTCCGATAATGCAGACGTTCGCATCCGTTCAGAACAGATGCGTCTGCATTAAAACTTAGAAAATTTTCTAAGTGTGAAAGTTGTCTGAGCGGATCCGTTCAGACTTTACATTGAAAGTCAATGGGGAACGGATCCGCTTGAAGATTGAGTCATATTGTGTCATCTTCAAGCGGATCCGTCCCCATTGACTTACATTGTAAGTGTGGACGGATCCGCTCGCCTCCGCACGGCCAGGCGGACACCCGAACGCTGCAAGCAGCGTTCAGGTGTCCGCTCACTGAGCGGAGCGGAGGCTGAACGCTGGCAGGCGGATGCATTCTCAGTGGATCCGCCTCCACTGAGAATGCATTGGGGCCAGACGGATGCGTTCGGGGCCGCTCGTGAGCCCCTTCAAACGGTGCGCACGAGCGGACACCCGAACGCTAGTGTGAAAGTAGCCTTATACGAAAAAACGACTCACCGGGCTCATTTCAATTTTGTCATCTAAAAACGCAAGAATTTTTTTAAAAATATTTTTATTTCCAAATCTCCAATCTTAAAATCTCTTAAAACTTTTTCTAAAATTAAATAATGCTGTGATGGTAAAAGTCTGTAAGGTCTATTCAAATCTATACTCATCCATTTATATTTCCTTAAATAAAAATAAAAATTATAAATAAGAAATTTTTTTGCTTTTGACTCTGGCCCTAACATCATACTGACACAACAAGCAAGATATTTTATATATAAAAACCGTCTAATATCTGGAAAAAAAATTCCCCCTTTTTTGGGGTTTAAATAATTCTTCCCTCTTAACCCTCTCCATTTTCGACTTCCATAAAAAGGTAAAACACAATTTCATTCATTTCCTTAGAATCTTAAAAGGAGGCATAAAAATCATTGAGACATATAAAATAATTGGGATCAAAACCTGTTTTATCACCAAAATTTTCCCTTCCAAAGTTAAAAGTCTTATATTCCAAAAACAAATCTTTTTCCTTACTCTCTCCAACAACGCTTCCCAATTTTTAACATTTCCACAGGTTCCTGAAAAATATATCCCTAAAATTTTAAGTTCAACCACTCTTTTTATTTTACAGTCTACATCAACATTACACTTTCCAACCGCCAAATAACCAGACTTGTCAATATTAACTAAAACCAGATGCTTCACCAAACCAATCTACTGTTCTCAATACCCTATTTAAACTTTTTTGATTTTTTACAAAAAAGGTCACGTCATCCATATAAGCCACAGTTTTTAAATCATCATTCTTATTCCCAGGAATAAAAACACCATTAATAACTTTGTCCTTCCTAACTGCGCATAATAACGGTTCAATGGCACAAATAAATAAAACCGGACATAACGGACATCCTTGTTTAACACCACATTTAACTTCAACATTCCCAGATAAAAAAACATTAACTGAAACTTTACTCATATTATTAAAATACATGCATCTAATCCAATTTATAAAAACATCCGGACAACCAAATTTCTTTAGAACTTCAAATAAAAACTGATAAGAAACTCTGTCGTACGCCTTTTCAAAATCCAACGATAACAGCGCTACCTCTTGACCTCTATCATTCACATCTTAAATCACATCTCTAATTAAAAACAACGAATCACAAATTTTTCTTCCTGGTACGGCACAAGTCTGATCATTACCAATTACAGAAGCAATCACTTTTTTTAAACGGTTCGCCAACAATTTAGCATACATTTTGTAATCAATATTCAATAGAGTGATAGGTCTCCAATTCTTTATCTGCTCCTTCTCCCCTTTCTTAAAAAGCAAAACAATCACTCCTTCTGTCCAAGATACAGGTAATATAAACGAAGACAATACTTTTTTAAAAACCTCATACAACTCCTCTTTGATTATATTCCAAACAACTTTGTAAAATTCTGCAGGTAAACCGTCTAAACCAGGGGTCTTATTATTTGAAAAACTCTGTAGCACCTCAAAAATCTCATTTTGTGACACACTTTCAGCTAACATATCAACTTCTTCTTTACTAAAACAATTCTCCACTTTTCCCAAAAAGAAATCTCTCAAACATGCATCACTATTTTTTTCCGAGTATAGATCCCCATAAAATGCCTGTACTTTCTTAATCTTCTCCTCAATCAACACTTCTCCTTCCAATTTCTCAATAAAATCTTATTTACCTATTATTTTTTTAAAGAAAAAATTGGAACACTTCTCATCTTGTTCTAAAACCTTAACAATGGAATTAAAAATAATTTATTTCCCCTTTTCATGTAAAACCTTATTAAATTTAATTTTTTATACGCTTAATATCATCATCCAAATTCACACCATTCTTCTTAAAAAGATAAAAACACTGAAGTTTTGCATTTAAATCTTCATATAGTCTTAATCTCTCCCGTGCCTTCCTTTTACCAACATGAATAAAAAACAACTTAATTTGATTTTTTACGAAGTCCCACCATTCTAGAATATCCCTATAACTATCTTTTTTCACACACCATTTTCTATACATCAAACTAAATTCATGTTTGACCTGTTCATCCTCCAAAATATTTGTATTAAGTTTCCAGTGAGAAGATTTCTTAGCTTCCATTTCCTCACATTCTAGCAAACAAATCAACAATTTGTGATCAAAAAAACAAGAAGTTTCTGTTTTAAAGGAAATACTTTTCAACTTATCTGAAATAAAAACATAATCAATCCTTGACTCAAAATTCTTATTTCTCCAAGTAATTTTATCCTCATCCTTTTCCCCACACAAAACCCATATGTCTTTCAAATCCACTGCTGCCATAATCTCCTTCAAACAAGAGACAGATCCATCCTTTTTTTTATCTAGATGACAGTTGAAATCTCCTCCAACAATGACTGAATCTACACCAGTTAGAAAAAGCCTTAAAGTTTCAAATAACTAAATTCTCATCTTTTTTCCCATATACACAAAAACATTTAAATTTTTTATTTGTCTTTCTCACTTCCACCAATAAAATTCTCCCAGGACAGATCTCTACTACTACACAAAAAGGCAACACCATCACTTTTAAATTGATTCCCACCAGAGAAAACTGCATTACCATTCCAATGTTCTTTTAAAAAATTATAACACAACCTTTTTTCCAGGTTACATTCCTGAAGAAAAATGAAATCAAAATTCTCTTTCTCAAAGAAATCATAAACTGCAGCTCTCTTCTGTTTGAACCCCTGAACATTCAGGGAAGCAACACAAATCATCTTTTAACATTTAAAATAGTGCTTTCTCCCCCGCCCTCACACTGCTCATTTTCATCTATCTTTAGGCCATCAGAATCAACTGGACTAATAGGAGGTAATAGATCGAACACCTCCACTCCTCTCTTTTTTTCCGCCCTACCATCATCCTCAGAATCTCCCGAACCACCTTCTTCACCGAGGTTTCTTTTTAACCTCTTACATTCTAACTCCATTACTTCCTGATTACATGGCACACCACTAGACATAGCACTTGGCCCTATGCTAGAGATCATCTCATTTAATTTTGTCAAATCATCATTTAATACTTCAATAGGATCACTTCCTTCTCCATTACTTCCTTCCTTAGTTTTCTTCTTCCCTTTTTTCTTTTTTTCTTTTATCTTTTCCATCTCCTTCCTTTCGTCAACATCTTCTCCCTTAGAACTCTCTTCCACCTCTCCCTCCATCTCCTCCACTTGATTTATCTGTTCCTCCACTTGCACCTGCTCAACACTTTGCTGCTCTTGATTAGCATGTTCCACCTAAGCCACCACATTTCTCTTTTTTGGACAGTCCTCCACTTGGTGAACTTCCTCTGGACAATCTTCACACCGATTACAATGAAAATCACCATTACCATATTTTTTGCAAGATTTGCAGTAAGGGGGCATCCCCGAAAAAAAAAGATATCCTCTACTGCGACCAATATAGACCACCGGTGGAGGCCCACAAATCCCACTCTCTTCCATTGGATCTTTTTTGAAAATTACTATAAATCCTCTTTCCATTCCATACACCAAAAGGCGTTTTGCCCAACTGAACTAAGGAAAGTTTTTCACAATAGTTCCACAGGAAAGATTCTATTTCTTGGTCTGTAACAAAGGGACTGTACATCTGTATAGTTAATAATCTAAACTGAAACTGAAAAAGAGGGGCAATTTTTATCCCCCAAAAAAACATTATTCTCCTTATTGACTTCATAACGAGAAAAAACCTGCTCACATAGGAAATTACTCTCCAAAGTCACATCCACAATCCCTCTTGAAAAAAAAGTCTGAACACAAAAATAGTCCTCTGACTGGATTTTTAGAATAGGAACAAAAATATTTCTTTATAAGAAATTTAAATCCTTACGTTCACGAAACTCAGATGAAATGAAGAATCTGATCGTGTCTTTCAGGCCATAATCCTCGGGAAAAAAATCCGGACGATCTCCAGCAGCAAAGCCACCTCTTCTGCCAGGTCTCCTTCCAGACTCCATCTTTTAGACAGGAAAGAATCCTCTCTTCTCCTCTTTAATCAAAGAAAGCCCCACTACAGAGCTAGACCGCCACTGCTTCCACAAGGAAAGGAAAATAGGGAACCGGACGAAAAAAGATCTTCTCCTCCACCTCCGAATCAGGACCCCTCCGAGAAAGGAAACAGTTTCTTCAACGATCCACGGTAATCACCCCCCGTTTATCCTGGGGACTAAGCCGTACTACCCAATAGCAACAAGAAGGTTAAGACCTGGCAATGAACCAAATCGATCCTCCAAGGCCGAGTAGATGGGTACACCAAGAATACCTTCCAGCAAGAACCAAATGCTTTTTACACACTTGATCGAGCCAAAAGGCCGAGAAGCAATAACCTGAAAGGGTTCGCAGTACAGGCCGATGGTTCCCAATGCAGAGCACTTCTGAAGGCAATAGACTACAGGCACCAGCACCAGACACAGATCGGGAGGCTTCTTTCTCTCACAAACCAGGGAAAACGTGCGTGCGTCCTACGCTCAGAAATCACCAGCATGCTCCTCTTCGTGTTCGCCCATCTGCATAGCTCCGCCCACCCGCAACAGTGTTCCGTCCATTGTCCAGACAAGGTAGGTCCAGCTGCTGCTGCAGATACATAGGAAGTGCTAGACTACTTTTTAGCCTCCAAGTAATCCAGTTCAAATGATAGATTCACAAGAGGGAGACACAGGCAAACTTTACTCATTTAATGAAGCAAGGAAAAATGGTTACATCCAGCCAACTTGCTACAAAAGGGTCAATTCCCAGGGACAACTCAGCATCGCAGGTGTGCACAACAGGCCCAAATCAAACCCAAGGTAATGTGCGTGGAGGTCCAAACACTTCCTTCAGGTGATAAGCCAATTAACCCATCAGTCTTAATTGGATTTAGGGTGTGAGGAGACTGGATGGCTGGGTTGCTTGGTGCTGGAACAAACCAACAACTGATGCAATTAGGAGATTGACAGACTAGATGCAGGTATGCAGGAAGAAGCACAGCACAGCACTGACTGGGCAGACAGAGGAGAAGCTAAAGTGCAGACTCCTGAGGGAGGCAGGACACACACAGCTTTCCACTTGCTTGCTGGAAGGATGCTTGCAATCAATCAATTTCTTTCTGTTTTTTATACTGGATTAGAAGGGGTGCACCGGTCCTGGAGGTACTGCAATACCAGGTCAATGCGTGGAGTGGACAGAGTAAGCTCTTTTTCCATCTCCCTGTTCGAAAAATCCATTTAATATATGGTCCCCAGATAGGGGACATATCAGATATTTTTTTTTTCGATCAAATAATTTTTATTTTGTTTTTACAAGTGAGTGCATTAAACAAATACACAACTATAACCGCTCCCCTCCTCCCCCCCTCCATCCCACCCCCCTTTCCCAAAGCACAGTCACTTAGAAGAAGAATTCAGGTATGGTCCATAGTTGTAAGTTCGTGGTATTCTTTTTGAAGGCATCACCGTCCAATCTTCTAGGGCAGAGCATACAACTTCATGGATTTCCATATTCCTCACGTAACTCTATGGCGTAAGCATTCAGACATCAACCATCATCCAACATTTCACCATTCACCCACATCAATATCCTTCAAGTCCTTCATTCCAGTCAAAGTGTACAGTCACATCTAAGACAGCTCATAATACGAGATCCATGAAGACCAAATTGCTTCAAATTTCTTCTTCGAATCCCTTTTCAGGTAAACATATTCCTCCAATTTAACCAATGCATGCACCCTACTCACTACTTCTTGGCTAGTGGGGGCCACCTCATCTATCCAATGAAATGCTATGCACTTTCTTGCCTGGTATAATACTCTCTTAATAGCTATTTTCCTTTTCCACATGGTCCTAGGCACTTCCACAAGGCCCAGTAAACAAATTAGCGGATTAACCTCCAGGCTCACCTGAAAAACTCTATTGATGCATTCCAACACCTCCACCCAATACCTTTTTAAACGTGGGCAGTTCCACATTAAATGAATCAAGTTTGCACCTGATACATTACAACGTGGACAATTATCATCCTTCCTATAGCCCATTCTTAACAGCAATGTAGGTGTTCTATAGACCCTATGTAAGAGATACAATTGAGAAATCCTAGAAGATTCACTCAACGACAGTGTTGGCAAATCAGTGAGAGTCTTCTCCCAATTCTCCTTCGTCAGGCCCTCAATGTCTACCTTCCATTTGTCATACAACTGTAATGGATTGGATTTATCAATTTCCTCCCTGAGCGTGTTGTAGTAAAGGGAAATCACCCCACCAGTGGTCCCTGACCTTGCAGTATACTCAATGATAACGCATCTAGCTGCCTGCCGTATCTTCCCCCTCCTCTCCTGAGTCTGAATAGCATGTCGTATCTGTAGATACACATAAAAGTACCTATGAGGGATATTGAATTCCTGCCTTAACACTTCAAAACTTTTCAGTGCCCCACTCAGAAACAATTGAGCCATCTTATCCAGCCCATATTGATTCCACTGCTGCACTCCACTAACCTTATCCAATTCAGGGTACAAATGGTTTGGCCATATAGGTGTGTGGGCAGTATACCCCGTAATACTCAATTTCTCTTTAGCTTTCCACCAGATTTTGTGTATCATGGATAGCACAGGATATTGAGCGCCATGAGAACGAAAAGATCCATCCTCCAAAGCAGACAATAAGCAAGTGCGTAGTATTAAATGTTGAATAATACGACCTGAATTATTCATTCTGGACTCATCTCCCCATCCCCTAAGATGTTGCAACTGGGCTGCAATATAGTAAGACCATGGATCTGGCACCGCCAAACCTCCCTGTGTTTTAGGTCTCTGCAGGGTTGAAAGTTTAATCCTCGGCACACCTCCCCTCCAAATCAAATCTCTGAAAATTGCATTTACAGTGTGAAAGAACCTTAGTGGGATCCAAACCGGCGCATTATGGAGGAGATATAGAAGTTTTGGCATTAGTATCATTTTCAAGAGATTGGCTCGACCAATGACTGACAAAGGCAATTTGCTCCAGGCCCGTATCTTCATTCGGAACTCACCTAGCATGGGTATTAAGTTCAAACGTTCATAGTCACTTAGATTCGTAGTAACCCACACTCCTAAATACTTTAGGGATGACACTACTTGCAACCCTCCTGTATCAGGTAAGGGCCTAATACTCTCGCTATCTAAGGGTAATAGGGCGGATTTTGACCAATTGATGACTAATCCCGACATAGTCCCAAATCGATTAATGATTTCCATTGCGGCAGGAAGGGAACTTTCCCAATCGTCCATGAATAGAAGCGTATAGCGCCATGAATATCAGCGTATATCGCCACTTTTTCTGTTCTATGTCCGTATTGAAGACCCTTGACCATAACTGACATTCTCAATGCCTCTGCCAAGGGCTCCACCGCCACCGCAAAAAGTAACGGTGACAGTGGACACCCCTGTCTCGTACCTCTAAAAAGCATAAATGGGTCAGACAAATCACTGTTAACCCTCACAGCCGCTCTGGGACACGCATATAACAGTTGGACCCAAGAAATAAATTCGGCTCCAAAACCCATTTTCTTGAGCACTAACCATAAATAGCGCCATTCCACACTGTCGAACGCTTTGGCCGCATCAAGAGATGTGACCGCCGCGGTCGAGGTGTGGACATGTGCCGCTTGAATATTCAGAAACAGACGCCTGATATTAACCGCTGTCGACATATTTGGCATAAAGCCTGCTTGATCCTGACATATTAAAATAGTTATCACTGAATTCAGACGGTTCGCTAACACCTTTGCTAAAAGTTTAACATCAACTGGAAGTAAAGAAATGGGCCTGTAGGATTCAGCTTCAAATATATCTTTACCTTGTTTAGGCAAGAGGGCAATGACCGCTTCATTCATGGATTCGGGGAGCCGTCCCCGTTGCTTAGCCTCATTACAGACCTCAAGTAGCTGGGGAAGCAAAATGTCAGAGTACCGCTTGTATACCTCAGCCGGCAAGCCATCCCTACCCGGGGCTTTATTGTTGGACATTGTTCTTAATGCAATTTCCAACTCCTGAATGGTGATTGGGCCATCTAACCGCGCCTTATGTTTGTTTGATAAAGTGCCCAATTTTAGGGGTTGCAGAAAAAGATCAATTTCTGTGTCTAAAACACGCAGCCGGGATTTATAAAGTGTGGAGTAAAATGAGTACATGACCTGGAGCAAATTGGGCGGTTCCTTTTGGATAACACCATGTACATCCCTCAGGGCCGCGATGTACGTAGACTGCATCTGAGCCTTAGACACCAATGCTAAAAGTCTACCTGCCCTCTCCCCTTCCTCATAGAAGGTCTGTTTCTGGAAAAAACGTTTATTTTTTGCTTGTTCTAACAACCGGTCATTTAATTTTTGCTGGGCCTCCTTCCATTTGTCCCTAGTCTCCTCCTGCGGTCTTAAAATATATTCTGCCTCCGCCCCCTCCATTTCCGCGATTAACTTTTGCGTGCGCGCCCTAGACTCATTTTTCTTTTTATTAACTTCTGCAATAAGCAGACCCCTCAAAAACGCCTTCATAGTCTCCCATACCACCAATCTAGACGCAGACGGGAGATTAATCTGGAAGAATTCCGCTAGTCTTACACCGATTCCCCCAGCATCCGGCAGGAGAGGCAGCCAATAAGGATTAAACTTCCAACCCCCACCACCACGTTTACGTGATGCACTAAAGTCCAGCACCGCCACCACCGGGGAGTGATCTGAAACCCTGCGCGGCAAATATTGTAAGTCTCCTATATACTGTCCCATAAGAGCATTTCCAACCATGAGGTCAATCCTGGATAAGGAGTTATAAGTACTTGAACAGCAAGAGAATTGCTTCACAGACGGATTTTTTAGCCTCCAAAAATCTAACATCATAGCCTCCTGCATCAAGACTCCAAAAGGCGACATTCCATTTGCATGGGAGATTTGACCCACCCCCATCCTATCTAAATTGTAATCAAGGACATTATTAAAGTCCCCCATTAATAAAACAGGAGCGTCAGGCACATCCGCAATAAATTGCAATATCTCTTTAAGCACCCCAGGTGAATACGGCGGCGGGATGTACACACCCACCAGAACACAGGTAGTTGCATATATCACACAGTGTAAACACACATACCTCCCTTCTTTGTCCACCTTTTTAGTGATGCAGGAAAATGCAATTGATCTGTGTATCAGGAGACTCACCCCCCTTGCATAGGACGAGAAAGTAGAATGATAGCAGTGTCCTGCCCACTTAGGAGTAAGCAGATGAATCTGGTCAGAGGTGAGATGAGTCTCCTGCATGCAGCAAACCAACGGCTGATGTTGATTCAAACAATCCATAACCGCTCGTTTTTTTATGACATCCTTAACCCCGGGCACATTCCAACTAAGCACATTAACCCTTCCCGCCATACTTAGATATCGGGAAATACATAAATACAGCTATTAGACTTCTAGCACCCGGTGAGCCGATACAGCAGTAGCTCATAATGAATATAGACAGTAGACCAATACCTTCACGTTCATATATAGTGTGTGCATTCAAGTAAAACATAACCCCCCCCTACCCCCCTCCCTGAAAAATACCCCCCCAACAGTGTAAACATTAGTACTTAACACTGCGGCCACCTCTATAACGGGTCCCACTATATCACCTAAAGAAGGCCTGTGGGAAGAAAACACCGTACCCGCTATTAAAGGCAGACGAGTGCCCAAACTCTCTTCTCTTGTCTCAGATAGAAAAGAGTAATTTATACCCAATAGAACAGAACGTGGGTATACAATTACTATACAGTGATCACATTAAACGGGTGTACAGAACCTCCCCTCTCCTTGCTCCTCGGACAGAATAGAGTAAGTGATGGTTATACCCCTAACACAATGCTTTCTAATGATATTACAACAGGATCTCCATTCACATAACCACATCCCGCATAACAGCATTCCTGGGCATTCACACCCAAACATAACCAGGCCACATCAATCATACGACCTGATTTGGTAAACACTACGGCACCCCTCAATACGTGGGTCATTCATGATCCGCCGCCAGCTGCCTCTCATGTCGGTCTATCCACCTTGCCGCCTCTTTAGGATCCTCGAAAAAATGCGTGTTCCCCATTGCAGCTACTCGTAACTTGGCCGGGTACATCATAGAATATGACACCCCTTGTGCCCTTAGACGCCTCTTCACATCCGTGAATTTAGCCCTCCATTTCTGAACATCTTGGGAATAATCCGGGAAGAGTGCTACTTTATGCCCATCAACCGACAGATCAGGCTTATCCCGCGCTTTCCTCAGAATAATGTCCCGGTCTCTAAAATGCAGGATTTTGATCAGGACTGTCCTAGGTGGGGCACCTGGTGGCAACGGACGCATGGGGACCCTATGGGCCCTCTCCACAGCAAATAGGGGAGTTAGAACGTCTGCGCCAAAGTTGTCCCGCAGCCAGGATTCAAAAAATTCAGATGGGTTTCCCCCTTCCGCTTTCTCCGGTGCCCCCACCACACGCACATTGTTCTGTCGGGATCTGTTTTCAAGATCATCTTGTTTCGCAGCAATGGTATCCAGTCTCATGGAATAATTCCTCATGCTTGCAGTCAGAGGTGCCACAGCGTCCTCCATTTCACCCATCCGGCCTTCCAGGGCAGTTGTGCGGTCTGCCAACTTTCGCATATCGTGCCGCACTATGGAGACATCCTCCTTAATGGCCCCCACCTGCATGGTAAGGGTGTTGAGCGACTTGCCACACCTGGATATAGCCTGCATGACATCCCTCAAAGTAGGTTCCTCTGTATCAGAGTCAGGCGCCGCTGAGGTTAGGGAATCACTCACAGTAGCCAGAGCGCTGGATCAGGTCCCTCAATATCAGAGTCCTCATCAGACAGCCCACCTTTAGTTGCAGGCTTTCTCGGGGTGCCTTTCACAGGGGTCGCGGATGACAGCCGGGCATATTTCTCTAGTTTAGCTGCCGCGCCTTTCTGGAGTTCTGTGACTCGGCCAGAGCGTCCCGGAGTGGCGCCGGCGCCATCTTGGCTCTCCTTCTCCAAACTTTTCTGCTCTTTTCTGCGGGTCATAGTGCTCGGTTTTCGCCTCCCCACCAACGCATATGAATCCTCTGCAGTTCTACCGACAGGGTATAACCGAAATCAGCCGAATTCAGGAGTTTATCAGGATAAATGGCCGAGGTAGCAGAGGAGCTCTGTGCCGCACGTCCGCTCACATACTCCGCTAGGCCACGCCCGGACATATCAGATATTAAACTGATAAGAACAGATTTCTTTTTTAAGTTTATAACCCCAAAAGGGGTATATTTATTGAGACAAAAATTTACAATACATTAAAACTAAATTTTTTCCATTTTAACTTAAATTACAATATACATAAAAGATTAAATAACATTAACTAATTGAACCCCATTCCCTTAAAAACCACTTATGACACATGAAAGGCGCTCTCTTTTTATCAATTCAATAATATTGGTATATTTCATCTAAAATCATCTTTAAAACATTTTCTTCAGAAATAAAATCATGCTCTTCCATGCCATTACTCCTTTAATTCTTGAAGGGCATTCCAGGTCACCATAGCAAACACCGTTCATAGTTATCGCCTTTAGTCCCGTAATACTCTTTAATAGGGGTAACATTTTTGTCCAGATTTTCTGCGCAAAATAACAATACCATCCCTACAACCTCCTCGGGGACATTCTGCAGTGTATGCCAGTCCTCTTCGGTGCTGGAATGCCCGGCATGGAAGACACTCATGCACGCAGCTCCAGGTCTTTCTGTAAGTTAAAAGATAATTAATATTTACGTCTTTCCATATTTTTTAACATTTTGTGTCATTAAAATTCTTGATTGGGGCTGTCATTTTTCCATCTTTTATTTTTTTTAAAATCATTTTACTACTCTTTAGTTCTTCTACCCTTTTTCCGCTTAAATTAAAAAGAGACACTATTTTATCTAAAATTTTATAAGAATCAGGTAGATTAAAAGCATATGAGGAATTTAAAACCGTATTAAACCAATTATGCTTTCTCATAAAAAAAACCTGTATTGTATCTGATAAAATAGGACTAAAATATTTGATTAAAAGAAAACCTTTAATATCTGGAAATCTTTTCCACCTTTACTCTTAGGAAGCACCACCAACTCTCTTTTTAGTTTCTCCATCCTGGACCCCCATAAAAAATTAAAACAAGCCTTAATAATTTTCTTTAAAATACGCTCAGGGGGCGGAAAGACCAAACTTAAATAGAGTAAAATCGGCAATAAAATCATTTTTGTAATTAAAACTTTACCTTCCATGGTGAGCTTCCTAAGGCTCCACATACAAATTTTATTATTTATCTTCTCTGTCACCGCGTCCGAGCTTTTAAGCCCGTCATTAGACTCACTGAAGGTGACACCTAAAACCTGCACAGATTCAGACTCAGGAATAGAAATGTCTGTTAAAATCATGTCTCCAATGTTTAAAAGGTTACTCTTATTAAAATTTACTTTAAAACCAGAGGAACAACAGAAGTATTCCACCTGCTTGGAGACTTTTTGCACCGACAGGGTGTCCCTACAAATTATTGCCACGTCATCCATGTACCCCACTACTTTGGCCTCTTGTCCCCCTCCGCCTGGCACGGGGACTCCTCTTATTTGCTTGTCTTTTCTCAAGGTGCACAAAAGAGGCTCTAGTGCGCAGATAAAAAGTAGTGGGGACAAGGGACACCCCTGTTTTACGCCTGATTTTAAAAAGACATCCTGAGTCTTAAAACCGTTGATTAAAATCTTACTTGTGTAGTTGTCGTAAAAAGCCTTTAAGGATTGTAAAAAACCTTCCGGTATACCCATTTTCCTTAAGACCTGGAACAGATAAAAATGCGAAACGCGATCAAAGGCCTTCTCAAAATCTAGAGATAAAATTGCTGCCTTGCCTTTTCTTTCTTTAATATTGTTTGTGGCATCCTTTAAAAGATTTAAATTATCCCAAATGCGTACCCCACAGACCTGGTTGTGATGTATCACCTTATGAATTGTCCTTTTTAAGCGGTTTGCACAGATCTTAGCCATAATTTTATAGTCACAATTCAATAAGGTGATTGGTCTCCATTTTTCAATGTCTGCTTTGTCTCCTTTTTTGTATAACAAGGAGACCTCTCCTTTTTTCCAGGAACCCGGGAGAGCCTTGGTATTAAAAATTTCTTTAAAAAGGTAAAATAAATCTTCCTTTAAAACACCATAAAAAATAGAATAAAACTCAATGGGTATACCATCAGGACCGGGGACCTTCTCTTTTTTAAAACTTTTCACTGTTTCTAAAATTTATTTCTCGGTAATGTCCTGTAATAAAAGATTTTGAGAGTTAATATCAAAAACATTTTCTAGCACCTTCAGTGAGTCTTTTAAAAAATATTTATCAATTCTTTTCTCATTAAAAAGATCTGCATAAAATTCATGGGCTTTTCTTAAAATTCCAGTTATTTCTTTTTCACCATTTAGCTCCTCGATCTGGGTACGCTTTTGCTGTATTTTTTTAAAGAAGTACCTGGAGCTGGTCTCGTTCTCCTCTAGATGTTTCTCTCTGGAATGAAATATAAGTTATTTTCCTTTCTGCTCCAGGCACTTAGCTATTTCTTTCTTACTCTCTAGAATTTCTTTACTTACATCTATACCCAGATCTCGGAGCCTATATTGCGTCTGTAGACGGGTATTTAATTTTTCATAAAACTCTCTTTTCTCTTTGGCTTTAAAATTCCCTTTATTTATAAAGAAAGATTACATTTTAAGTTTCATCTTTCCCCACCAGACTACTATCGATTCTTGGGGATTTTTTACCCGTCTACAGCGCTTATAAAACACAATAAAATCTGATAAAATTTTGGGGTCATTTAGTAGGGAGACGTTTAATTTCCAACTTTTTTTCTTTTTCTCTTGCCCGTCATACTGTACCTTAAAACACAATAACTTATGATCTGAAAACACATTTGATAAAAGCTCACAACTAGAGTTGAGCGAACACCTGGATGTTCGGGTTCGAGAAGTTCGGCCGAACTTCCCAGAAATGTTCGGGTTCGGGATCCGAACCCGAACCGAACTTCGTCCCGAACCCGAACCCCATTGAAGTCAATGGGGACCCGAACTTTTGGGCACTAAAAAGGCTGTAAAACAGCCCAGGAAAGAGCTAGAGGGCTGCAAAAGGCAGCAACATGTAGGTAAATCCCCTGCAAACAAATGTGGATAGGGAAATGAATTAAAATAAAAATTAAAAAAATAAAAATTACCCAATATCAATTGGACAGAGGTCCCATAGCAGAGAATCTGGCTTCACGTCAGCAGAGAATCAGTCTCTTCATGCCATAGCAAAGAATCTGGCTTCATGTCAGCAGAGAATCAGTCTCTTCATGCCATAGCAGAGAATCTGGCTTCATGTCAGCACAGAATCAGTCTTCATGTCATAGCAGAGAATCAGGCTTCACGTCGCCCACCACTGGAACAGGCCACTGTCACCATTTAGGCCCCGGCACCCAGACAGAGGAGAGCGGTCCCGTAACAGAGAATCTGGCCTTATGTCAGCGCAGAATCTGTCTTCATGTCATAGCAGAGAATCAGGCTTCACGTCACCCACCACTGGAACAGGCCACTGTCACACATTTAGGCCCCGGCACCCAGACAGAGGAGAGAGGTCCTGTAACAGAGAATCTGGCCTTATGTCAGCACAGAATCTGTCTTCATGTCATAGCAGAGAATCAGGCATCACGTCACCTACCACTGGAACAGGCCACTGTCACACATTTAGGCCCAGGCACCCAGGCAGAGGAGAGAGGTCCCGTAACAGAGAATCTGGCCTTATGTCAGCACAGAATCAGTCTTCATGTCATAGCAGAGAATCAGGCTTCACGTCACCCACCACTGGAACAGGCCACTGTCACACATTTAGGCCCCGGCACCCAGACAGAGGAGAGAGGTCCTGTAACAGAGAATCTGGCCTTATGTCAGCGCAGAATCAGTCTTCATGTCATAGCAGAGAATCAGGCTTCACGTCACCCACCACTGGAACAGGCCACTGTCACATATTTAGGCCCAGGCACCCAGGCAGAGGAGAGAGGTCGCGTAACAGAGAATCTGGCTTCATGTCAGCACAGAATAAGTCTTCATGTCATAGCAGAGAATCAGGCTTCACGTCACCCACCACTGGAACAGGCCACTGTCACACATTTAGGCCCCGGCACCCAGACAGAGGAGAGGTTCATTCAACTTTGGGTTGCCCCGCAATATAATGGTAAAATGAAATTAAAAATAGTATTGAATGAGGAAGTGCCCTGGAGTAGAATAATATATTGTTAAGGGGAGGTAGTTAATATCTAATCTGCACAAGGGATGGACAGGTCCTGTGGGATCCATGCCTGGTTCATTTTTATGAACGTCAGCTTGTCCACATTGGCTGTAGACAGGCGGCTGCGTTTGTCTGTAATGACGCCCCCTGCCGTGCTGAATACACGTGGACAATTTGGAGACCCAGAAGTTTAATGGGGCCGAACCATCAGTCAGTACATGGAGGGGTGTGCACAGGTACTGTTCCACCATGTTAGTGAAATGTTGCCTCCTGCTAACACGTTCCGTATCAGGTGGTGGTGCACTTAGCTGTGGCGTGTTGACAAAACTTTTCCACATCTCTGCCATGCTAACCCTGCCCTCAGAGGAGCTGGGCGTGACACAGCTGCATTGGCGACCTCTTGCTCCTCCTCTGCCTTCGCCTTGGGCTTCCACTGGTTCCCCTGTGACATTTGGGAATGCTCTCAGTAGCGCGTCTACCAACGTGCACTTGTACTCACGCATCTTCCTATCACGCTCCAGTGTAGGAAGTAAGGTGGGCACATTGTCTTTGTACCGGGGATCCAGCAGGGTGGCAACCCAGTAGTCCGCACATGTTAAAATGTGGGCAACTCTGCTGTCATTGCACAGGCACTGCAGCATGTAGTCGCTCATGTGTGCCAGGCTGCCCAGAGGTAAGGACAAGCTGTCCTCTGTGGGAGGCGTATCGTCATCGTCCTGTGTTTCCCCCCAGCCACGCACCAGTGATGGGCCCGAGCTGCTTTGGGTGCCACCCCGCTGTGAACATGCTTCATCCTCATCCTCCTCCACCTCCTCATCCTCGTCCTCCTCGTCCTCCAGTAGTGGGCCCTGTCTGGCCACATTTGTATCTGGCCTCTGCTGTTGCAAAAAACCTCCCTCTGAGTCACTTCGAAGAGACTGGCCTGAAAGTGCTAAAAATGACCCCTCTTCCTCCTCTTCCTCCTGGGCCACCTCCTCTTCCATCATCGCCCTAAGTGTTTTCTCAAGGAGACATAGAAGTGGTATTGTAACGCTGATAACGGCGTCATCGCCACTGGCCATGTTGGTGGAGTACTCGAAACAGCGCAACAGGGCACACAGGTCTCGCATGGAGGCCCAGTCATTGGTGGTGAAGTGTGTCTGATCCACAGTGCGACTGACCCGTGCGTGCTGCAGCTGAAACTCCACTATGGCCTGCTGCTGCTCGCACAGTCTGTCCAGCATATGCAAGGTGGAGTTCCACCTGGTGGGTAAGTCGCATATGAGGCGGTGAGCGGGAAGGCCGAAGTTACGCTGTAGCGCAGACAGGCGAGCAGCGGCAGGGTGTGAACGCCGGAAGCGCCAACAGACGGCCCGCACTTTATGCAGCAGCTCTGACATGTCGGGGTAGTTGTGAATGAACTTCTGCACCACCAAATTCAGCACATGCGCCAGGCAAGGGATGTGCGTCAAACCGGCTAGTCCCAGAGCTGCAACGAGATTTCGCCCATTATCGCACACCACCAGGCCGGGCTTGAGGCTCACCGGCAGCAACCACTCGTCGGTCTGTTGTTCTATACCCCGCCACAACTCCTGTGCGGTGTGGGGCCTGTCCCCCAAACATATGAGTTTCAGAATGGCCTGCTGACGTTTACCCCGTGCTGTGCTGAAGTTGGTGGTGAAGGTGTGTGGCTGACTGGATGAGCAGGTGGAAGAAGAGGAGGAGGAAGCTGAGTAGGAGGAGGAGGAGACAGGAGGCAAAGAATGCTGCCCTGCGATCCTTGGCGGCGGAAGGACGTGCGCCAAACAGCTCTCCGCCTGGGGCCCAGCCGCCACTACATTTACCCAGTGTGCAGTTAGGGAGATAAAGCGTCCCTGGCCGTGCTTACTGGTCCACGTATCTGTGGTTAGGTGGACCTTGCCACAGATGGCGTTGCGCAGTGCACACTTGATTTTATCGGACACTTGTTTGTGCAGGGAAGGCACGGCTCTCTTGGAGAAGTAGTGGCGGCTGGGAACAACATACTGTGGGACAGCAAGTGACATGAGCTGTTTGAAGCTGTGTGTGTCCACCAGCCTAAATGACAGCATTTCATAGGCCAGTAGTTTAGAAATGCTGGCATTCAGGGCCAGGGATCGAGGGTGGCTAGGTGGGAATTTACGCTTTCTCTCAAATGTTTGTGAGATGGAGAGCTGAACGCTGCCGTGTGACATGGTTGAGATGCTTGGTGACGCAGGTGGTGGTGTTGGTGGTACATCCCATGTTTGCTGGGCGGCAGGTGCCAGCGTTCCTCCAGAGGCAGAGGAAGAGGCCGAGGCGGCGGCAGCAGCAGCAGAAGAGGCCGAGGCGGCGGCAGCAGCAGAAGAGGCCGAAGCGGCAGCAGCAGAAGAGGCAGCAGGGGGAGCCTGAGTGACTTCCTTGTTTTTAAGGTGTTTACTCCACTGCAGTTCATGCTTTGCATGCAGGTGCCTGGTCATGCAGGTTGTGCTAAGGTTCAGAACGTTAATGCCTCGCTTCAGGCTCTGATGGCACAGCGTGCAAACCACTCGGGTCTTGTCGTCAGCACATTGTTTGAAGAAGTGCCATGCCAGGGAACTCCTTGAAGCTGCCTTTGGGGTGCTCGGTCCCAGATGGTGGCGGTCAGTAGCAGGCGGAGTCTCTTGGCGGCGGGTGTTCTGATTTTGCCCACTGCTCCCTCTTTTGCTACACTGTTGGCTCGGTCTCACCACTGCCTCTTCCTCCGAACTCTGAAAGTCAGTGGTGTAGTACAGTCGATATGAACCACATGAAGTTTCACTAAATATCCAGTCTGCAGGTTTGCAATAGGGTCATACCAATATACAGGAGCTGCAGCAATGATCACTTGTTAAATATAGTTCCATATATTCATAAGCTGTTAGCAGAGAGTCAGGACATGCTAAATAAACCTCTTCAAATGTGCTATTCGATAACTGAGGAAAGTTTTAACAGACAGAGTCTTTACAGTGGACTCTTCCAGAAAGCCCCCTGTGTATTCTGCTACTTGGTTTTGTCTCCTCAGTTCAGACATTTACTGTGAAGGAGGTAGGATCTCTGTCTAAGTTCTCTAAAGCTAAAGTTCATTTATCTATTGTAAAAAGTTATAATATATACCCATAATAGTTCTGTAGAATGTAAAGAGGTGACTGTATGTTTTTTAGCAGCCTTTAAACCCTGCAGCACATGCTAGGCTGAGTAGATGATGTACAGTTAGAGAGCCATGTGTTCTTCCTTAAATGGCTGCAAGACATGCTGTATTCCAGGTCACCCTGCTGCAATATCTTTGTAAATGATTTTCTCTTGTTCATTTTTCTGTATGCTTTGTTATATCCTGTAACATGTATGTGGGAATGTAATATAATGACTGCCTGTTATGATATAGGTGGGCTGGTGACCTGGCTGTATACCACATAGTGGCAGTGTTTCCCTGTTGTATTACAGGTATGTTGCTGTTATCTTCATATACTTGTTCAATGTAAAATCCACTATACGATCACTGTTTTATAATATATTTAGAGTGCAGACATTTACTGTGAAGGAGGTGGGCTGGTGACCTGGCTGTATACCACATAGTGGCAGTGTTTCCCTGTTATATTACAGGCTCCAGCCAAGTGCACTCCACCTCAATAAAGCTTTAAACCACAGAAGACCTGAGTGTCGTCCCTTAGAGTCCACTTAGAGTTTATGCCTGGAGGAGCTGGTGACAGAGTGAGTGTGAAAGCTGGAGGTGTCGCAGATGGTGCAAGGAAAAGAGGGTTACATTTGGTGCCGTGACTCGGATGTCATCATTCTGCTCAAAGTGACCAGTGAAGATACCTAAAGTCACCAGTGTGCGAGTTATGAGGTGATTGTGCCACGGCGGAGCTGCTAGGTGGCAGATTGACCTTATTAGCGGTTTATATCCTCTCAGGAATAGAAGATGAGTGGACGAGCCAGAGCCCGCGGAAGAGCACGTGCCAGGGGGCAGCCCAGCCAAGGACAGCCTGGACAGGAGCAAGAGGCTCAAGAACCTAGACGCATTGAAAGACCCCAGCAGCCACCAGCCGAGCCTTTGCTTGTGGGAAGAGGGCGCCAGAGAGGCCCGCCAGTAGTGGAGAGACCTCCGACTGATGTTCTGCAGCTTTCAGCTGGATTTCAGGACATATCCCTCGGAGAACGGGGTGGCCGCAGGCGTGACATCCATGACCTTGGAGTGAACACCCGGCAGACCATTGAATAGAAATGTGAGACCTGTTTTTTTTTTGCACTGTGTGACAGGTTAAGGTTTAATCACAGAATCAGACTTCTATCTGCACGGTAGCGTGTGTCTTAGGTTTTTCTGAATGACACTATCAGTACCTTCAATGTAAGATATCCTTTTTGGGATAGATTTCAAGTAGGCCTCAAATACCAGAAACTAGTTATTTTGAGAATGGCAAATTTGGGAATAGTTTTTCAACCCAGAAAAAAAAAAGTGCTTTTACGGTCGCTACAAATAACTTGACCAGCTAAAACAGTACAGATTTGCTTGAATAGAAATGTGAGACCTGTTTTTTTTTTTGCACTGTGTGACAGGTTAAGGTTTAATCACAGAATCAGACTTCTATCTGCACGGTAGAGTGTGTCTTAGGTTTTTCTGAATGACACTATCAGTACCTTCAATGTAAGATATCCTTTTTGGGATAGATTTCAAGTAGGCCTCAAATACCAGAAACTAGTTATTTTGAGAATGGCAAATTTGGGAATAGTTTTTCAACCCAGAAAAAAAAAAGTGCTTTTACGGTCGCTACAAATAACTTGACCAGCTAAAACAGTACAGATTTGCTTGAATAGAAATGTGAGACCTGTTTTTTTTTTGCACTGTGTGACAGGTTAAGGTTTAATCACAGAATCAGACTTCTATCTGCACGGTAGCGTGTGTCTTAGGTTTTTCTGAATGACACTATCAGCACCTTCAATGTAAGATATGCTTTTTGGGATAGATTTCAAGTAGGCCTCAAATACCAGAAACTAGTTATTTTGAGAATGGCAAATTTGGGAATAGTTTTTCAACCCAGAAAAAAAAATGTGCTTTTACGGTCACTACAAATAACTTGACCAGCTAAAACAGTACAGAGTTGCTTGAATAGAAATGTGAGACCTGTTTTTTTTTGCACTGTGTGACAGGTATAGGTTTAATCACAGAATCAGACTTCTATCTGCACGGTAGCGTGTGTTTTAGGTTTTTCTGAATGACACTATCAGCACCTTCAATGTAAGATATCCTTTTTGGGATAGATTTCAAGTAGGCCTCATATACCAGAAACTAGTTATTTTGAGAATGGCAAATTTGGGAATAGTTTTTCAACCCAGAACAAAAAGTGTGCTTTTACGGTCACTACAAATAACTTGACCAGCTAAAACAGTACAGATTTGGTTGAATAGAAATGTCAGGTCTATTTTTTAGGCGCTGGGTGACAGGCTCAACTTGCCCCTGATGTAGTATATGGCCAAAAAATAACCACACTGTTCATGGTTAAATGCACTTGGGTGACACAGGCTCAGCCTGCACCAGATGTAGTATATGGCCAAAAAATAATCAGACTGTTGATGGTTAAATGCACTTCGGTGACACAGGCTCAGCCTGCAGCTGATGTAGTATATGGCCAAAAAATAACCAAACTGTTGATGGTTAAATGCACTTCGGTGACACAGGCTCAGCCTGCAGCTGATGTAGGATATAGCACAAAATAACCACACTATTGATGGTTAAATACACTTGGTGATAGCTTGTGCTGGCGCACCACAAGTCACAAAATGGCCGTCGATCACCCCAGAAAAAAAGTGATCTAAAAACGCTCTGGGCAGCCTCAAAAAAGTGAGCAAGTCAATATTAGCACTTCAATGATCCACAGCTGCAGATCGATCACAGAATGAAGTCTTTTGGAGGAGTTAATCACTGCCTTATCTCGGCCTAACGTCGCAGCTGCAACCTCTCCCTATGCTTCAATCAGCAGAGTGACGTGCAGCGCAACGTGACCCAAGCTTATATAGAGGCTGGGTCACATGCTGCACTGGCCAATCACAGCCATGCCAATAGTAGGCAAGGCTGTGATGGCCTCTTGGGGCAAGTAGTATGACGCTTGTTGATTGGCTGCTTTGCAGCCTTTCAAAAAGCGCCAAGAAAGCGCCGAACACCGAACCCGAACACGGACTTTTAGAAAATGTTCGGGTTCGGGTCCGTGTCACGGACACCCCAAAATTCGGTACGAACCCGAACTATACAGTTCGGGTTCGCTCATCCCTACTCACAACCAAAAGGCAGTATTTGATAAGAACAGAAGATAAAATCAATTCTAGACTTACATGTGGCGTTACTCCAGGTTGCGCCGGCCTCTTCAGATAAATCTCTATTGCATTTCTTAAAAACATCAGTTAGTTTAAAATCTTTAATTATATTTTTTAACATCGAGGAGGTTTTATCATAGTTCCTACTAACTGTGTTTGAGGACCGGCTCTCCCCTCTTAAAATACAATTAAAATCTCCTGCTAAAATCAAAGGTTCGGAATCGTTAATAAAAAGGGGTAAAATCTCTAGCATTTCAGCTCTCTCCTTTTTATCCGTAAAACCATAAACATTTAAAAACTGCAATCTAAAACCATCAATAAAAACTTTTACCAATAAAATCCTACCAGGTAAAATCTCGTTAATCCTATCGATAAGAACATTCCCTTTAAATAAAATCGCTATTCCCGCAGACCTAGATTCGTTAGAACCAGACCATACTGACGACCCCTGCTTCCAGTCTCTCTTATATTTTTTATATTCTTGCCTGTGGGGAATACAACATTTTTGCAAGAAAAAAACTGTTGCAGTTAAAACCGATAAATAATTAAAAAGCGCTAGTCTTCTGGATCGGGAATGTACGCTGCGGGTATTAAAAGAAATGCCATTTAAAAAAGCCATGGTAGGAGTTTTAAAGAATGTGTTTTCTTACCTAAGGCACAGCTTCGGACATCAGTCAGCTAAGCCAGAAATATCACTCACATCGCCTTGTCCTCCTGCCAACCAGGAGCCTACTGATTCCATTGTTCCAGGAGAGGAGCTTCCATCACTCAGCTGACCCCCCTCTTCGTAACGTACTCTGTATAGTACCGGACCCCATTGTCTGCTGGGTATTGCATCGGGACCCAGAGCCGCGACCCCACTCCCCTCCTTTTTAGAGGCAGGGGTTCCATCTAAGGCTGTTTCATTGACAGCCCTCTGCTCCGCTGTGATTCTGACTTCCTCCCCCTCCCCATTGGGCTGGGGATGGAGACTCAGACGGCGGCCTAAGGGTTGGGCTGCTGGTCCCCCAACAGACCCTCTCCTTCGGCCTCCCTTCACTGCTTCAGCGTACCCTCTTTGTTTTTTGGGGGCCGCAGCTCCTCCCGGGTCCTCTGCAGAGCCGTCCAGGGACCGAGTGCGGGCCAGGCGGATCAGCATCATCTGAATGACCCCCGGGACCCATTTCTGGGGGGGTCCATCCGTCCGCTGATCACTGGACTTCCGCTTGTTTTTTTTCCTTTGTTCTCTTGGTTCACTCGGTTCACCTGGATTGGGGGGTCTGCTGGTTATATCCATATCTTCTGTGACCTCAGTCTGCTCCTCTCCTTGTGGCTCGGCTGGTGGCTCCTCCTTCTCTTCTGGCCGCCTCTGATGCCCTGGCTGCGCCTCGGCTCTTTCTCTAAAATGACAGGAACGCATTAGGTGACCAAATCTAAGACAAGCATGACATCTTTTCTCTTTTATACATTCGATGACATCATGCTCTTTGCTTCCACAATTCCTACATGTACTTTTGCAATTTTCTACTGTATGCCCATAATTTTTACATCTTCTACAGTATGACGGCATTTTGGCAAAGAATAAGTCTCCCACTATGTCCCCTAGTTTAAAACGGGCCGGGGGAAGTGTGAATCCCCCTGGAAAGTCTGGATCGCGGTGACAGATAACTTTGTATAGCCATTTAGAGGTCGAAATCCCAGCACTGTTAAAAATTTTGGTTACAGATAAAATTTTACTAAAATATTGGCTTAAAAAGGCGGTGATAAGTCTTTCGTTAGCAAAAGGGTTATACATTTTAATGACCACAGTTTTAGACTCATCCACCTCATGTTCATATATCTTTAAGCCCTCTACTCTTATCTTTTTTAACACTTGGGATTCTAGCTACAAAATATCTAAAAATTGCATTCGTCATAAAAGTAACATCGTATATTCTACGCCTAGGATAGTCCTGTATCGCTAGAATCTCCTGATTTTGTAAACCGAAGGCCCCCATTAAAACTTTACTTATCAGATATTCCAAGTTGTTCTTTTCTTTCTTTTCTTCGGTTACAAAAAGGCGCACTGTATCTTTTATACGGGCGTAGTCTGGGATTTGGTTCTCCTCTTGTTGTTGCCTGGGAATATTCTCTCTTAGTTCTTCCGTTCCTCCTCTGGTCTTTTCTTTATCGGCTCTTCTTCTATCTCCATCCTCCTTCCGTGATTCTTTCTTGTTTCCTCCGCTCTTTTCGGGTCGTCCTCCTTTTCCGATCAGGGTAAAGTCTTCTCCATCTCCTTCTCCTCCTCCTCGAGCTCCTTCTCCACGAAATTCTTCTCCTCCTCCCCCTCCTCAACCTCGTCCTCCTCCTCCTCCTGGGTCGTCAGCCATAGTTCTAAAAATGGCGCCTTTAAATATCTCTGCGAAACGCAAGGATACAAATGCTCCTCCAGTTGTCTGCAGACTCCTGGAAGTAACGAGGATCGCAACTCGACGCTCCCGGGACTAAGCCTCTCTCCCAATAGCAGCAGGGGGGTGAAGTCCAGGCTATAAACCTGAACGATCCCCCAGGCCGAGAGAGAGGGTACCTGGGACCTACCTTCCGATGTCAGACCAAGTGCAGCACACAAGATAAGGTTTCAACATAAATTTATTAAGGTAAAAAGTCATACAAAAAAGAAAATCAAGAATAATAAATTAACATAAAACAATGATAATATTAATAGGACATAAAATTCTAAACCAATTGTATTCCAAATATTCAAACACCATAGGGTATTTGCCTCCTTTAACCACCTCAGCCCCCGTAGCTTAAACACCCTTAATGACCAGGCCACTTTTTACACTTCTGACCTACACTACTTTCACCGTTTATTGCTTGGTCATGCAACTTACCACCCAAATGAATTTTACCTCCTTTTCTTGTCACTAATAGAGCTTTCAGTTGGTGGTATTTCATTGCTGCGGACATTTTTACTTTTTTTGTTATTAATCGAAATTTAACGATTTTTTTGCAAAAAAATGTCATTTTTCACTTTCAGTTGTAAAATTTTGCAAAAAAAAACGACATCCATATATAAATTTTTCTCTAAATTTATTGTTCTACATGTCTTCGATAAAAAAAAAATGTTTGGGTAAAAAAAAAAAATGGTTTGGGTAAAAGTTATAGCGTTTACAAACTATGGTACAAAAATGTGAATTTCCGCTGGGTGAGATAAATATCTTGGTCAAATGCCAATTTTGTATAAAAAAATGGGAAAAGTTGTCTTTTGCCAAGATATTTCTCTCACCCAGCATGGGTATATGTAAAATGACACCCCAAAAAACATTGCCCAACTTCTCCTGAGTACGGCAATACCACATGTGTGACACTTTTTTGCAGCCTAGGTGGGCAAAGGGGCCCACATTCCAAAGAGCACCTTTCGGATTTCACCGGCCATTTTTTACACATTTTGATTTCAAACTACTTTGCACGCATTTGGGCCCCTAAAATGCCAGGGCAGTATAACTACCCCACAAGTGACCCCATTTTGGGAAGAAGACACCCCAAGGTATTTCATGATGGGCATAGTGAGTTCATGGAAGTTTTTATTTTTTGTCACAAATTAGTGGAATATAATGGACTTTGTAAAAAAAAAAAAAAAAAAATCATCATTTTCCGCTAACTTGTGACAAAAAATAAAAAGTTCTATGAACTCACTATGCCCATCAGTGAATATCTTAGGGTGTCTACTTTCCGAAATGGGGTCATTTGTGGGGTGTTTGTACTGTGTGGCCATTGTAGAACCTCAGGAAACATGACAGGTGCTCAGAAAGTCAGAGCTACTTCAAAAAGCGGAAATTCACATTTTTGTACCATAGATTGTAAACGCTATAACTTTTACCCAAACCATTTTTTTTTACCCAAACATTTTTTTTTTATCAAAGACATGTAGAACAATAAATTTAGAGAAAAATTTATATATGGATGTCGTTTTTTTTGCAAAATTTTACAACTGAAAGTGAAAAATGTCATTTTTTTGCAAAAAAATCGTTAAATTTCGATTAATAACAAAAAAAGTAAAAATGTCAGCAGCAATGAAATACCACCAAATGAAAGCTCTATTAGTGAGAAGAAAAGGAGGTAAAATTAATTTGGGTGGTAAGTTGCATGACCGAGCAATAAACGGTGAAAGTAGTGTAGTGCAGAAGTGTAAAAAGTGGTCTGGTCATTAAGGGTGTTTAAGCTAAGGGGGCTGAAGTGGTTAACTAACCCATCAGTCTTTTTCCATCTCCCTATGAAGGGTTTTGGAACCGCGCTGCTCTGGACCAAGTCTCCCGATAAACGTGGATGGCAGAGGATGAGCCCCTTTCTCCCAACACCCAAAGGATCCAATCTTCAAAAGATCTCCTCCTCTAAGGGTTTAAATGGGATAGGCAGAATAGTGAAGCACCCTTTGCAATTTTTTCTTAAAAGGTTTTATTATACTCACAAGAGTTGGTAGACAAAAAGCATATAATACAAGATATCAGAACGTCAGGTTCCTGCCCGACCCGGGTTTCGCTGTCTCGCTTCCTCAGGGGCATCTGCTGTGCATGCTTGCACTCCGGCCCTTAAATAGCCCAGCTGCTCTTAGTCAGTTAACCAGTAAGGTTCCGGAACATGCAGCAGTTACTAAAACAGTTGTACATCTCACATACTTAATTTGTCATTGTTGTTCCTTTATGCTTTCACAAACACATTAGATATAAAAATAAGGAAGGTTCCTTCCTCCTTTATGAGAGTCATAAATTCATACATAAAACATATAAAACATTAATAAAATAAAAATAGGGGATCAGTTCCCTCTATTATAAATTAAACAAACCACATTTCTATCCTTATGTTGCCGCACCATTGCATATTAAATTGCAGCCTAATTCGCATTATAACATCATATAACCAAAATCTACATTACCGTTCCTAGTATCCACCCACTCCTAGTGCATAATGTCAGTATCCCCCGCCCATTCTTACTAGCGTCATCCAGGTATCCCTTGCCCCACCTCCCTCCTCTGTCATAATATCATGTGGCAGCACCGCCCAATAGAACGGTCCAAATATCATGACGTCACTCACAGGTCCTTGAGAAACCAAATAAAGGAGGACAGATGCCAACATGGGTACAGACAGGCTACTGGAGCATGTATTGAATGTATAACTGTCCCCTAAACTGCCTATTCCTGA
Organism: Bufo bufo; assembly: GCF_905171765.1. Lineage (NCBI taxonomy): Eukaryota > Metazoa > Chordata > Amphibia > Anura > Bufonidae > Bufo > Bufo bufo. The sequence goes on along the minus strand of NC_053394.1, from coordinate 370,718,274 downwards.
GTCTTATATCCACCAATCTCCACCTAATTCCTCCTATAGCGCAATACGGGTATCCTCGACCCCGCCTCCTTCCCCCGGCGTGCGTCTCTTGGGGCACCATCACTCCGCCCCCACGACGTCACCCACAGGTCCTTAGGAGGCGCGGTGGTGGAGAGCCAGATCACGCCACTAGGCGCAAGTTACAGTATACAAGGTTTCAAATCAAATTCAATATTAAGCCCTCCTGGTTGTAGGGTCCCTAATTGATAGATCCACTCCACCTCTTTCTTATTAATCTGTGCCAAAGCATCCCCTCCTCGCCAGTGATGTTTAACACTTTAAACATGTTAAACATCACTGGCGAGGAGGGGATGCTTTGGCACAGATTAATAAGAAAGAGGTGGAGTGGATCTATCAATTAGGGACCCTACAACCAGGAGGGCTTAATATTGAATTTGATTTGAAACCTTGTATACTGTAACTTGCGCCTAGTGGCGTGATCTGGCTCTCCACCACCGCGCCTCCTAAGGACCTGTGGGTGACGTCGTGGGGGCGGAGTGATGGTGCCCCAAGAGACGCACGCCGGGGGAAGGAGGCGGGGTCGAGGATACCCGTATTGCGCTATAGGAGGAATTAGGTGGAGATTGGTGGATATAAGACTCAGGAATAGGCAGTTTAGGGGACAGTTATACATTCAATACATGCTCCAGTAGCCTGTCTGTACCCATGTTGGCATCTGTCCTCCTTTATTTGGTTTCTCAAGGACCTGTGAGTGACGTCATGATATTTGGACCGTTCTATTGGGCGGTGCTGCCACATGATATTATGACAGAGGAGGGAGGTGGGGCAAGGGATACCTGGATGACGCTAGTAAGAATGGGCGGGGGATACTGACATTATGCACTAGGAGTGGGTGGATACTAGGAACGGTAATGTAGATTTTGGTTATATGATGTTATAATGCGAATTAGGCTGCAATTTAATATGCAATGGTGCGGCAACATAAGGATAGAAATGTGGTTTGTTTAATTTATAATAGAGGGAACTGATCCCCTATTTTTATTTTATTAATGTTTTATATGTTTTATGTATGAATTTATGACTCTCATAAAGGAGGAAGGAACCTTCCTTATTTTTATATCTAATGTGTTTGTGAAAGCATAAAGGAACAACAATGACAAATTAAGTATGTGAGATGTACAACTGTTTTAGTAACTGCTGCATGTTCCGGAACCTTACTGGTTAACTGACTAAGAGCAGCTGGGCTATTTAAGGGCCGGAGTGCAAGCATGCACAGCAGATGCCCCTGAGGAAGCGAGACAGCGAAACCCGGGTCGGGCAGGAACCTGACGTTCTGATATCTTGTATTATATGCTTTTTGTCTACCAACTCTTGTGAGTATAATAAAACCTTTTAAGAAAAAATTGCAAAGGGTGCTTCACTATTCTGCCTATCCCATTTAAACCCTTAGAGGAGGAGATCTTTTGAAGATTGGATCCTTTGGGTGTTGGGAGAAAGGGGCTCATCCTCTGCCATCCACGTTTATCGGGAGACTTGGTCCAGAGCAGCGCGGTTCCAAAACCCTTCATATTGTATTCACCAGTGTGTATGACCTACCACACTACTCCGGGACCAGCAGCAGCGCAAGTAATTTGTCGGTGTTGGGACACAGGACTGACTTTTCATTTTGTTTTTTTCCATCTCCCTGTTCAAAAAATCCATTTAATATATGGTCCCCAGATAAGGGACGTATCAGATATTAAACTGATAAGAAAGAACAGATTTTTTATTTTTTATTATTTCTGAACGCCAGAAAAACCTATAGGGGTGAATGGAGAAGTAGTAGTGAGGAAAAAAAAAGAAAAGAAGGGGTATGCATTGTTGATTGTTATGTCAGGGCCCCATTGTTGAGTGTTCCATCATGGCCCTTGTGATGTCATACAGTGACCTGACCTTACTTGACCTCTTTGACCTCTTGACCTGACAAGGCTCTAGTGACACGTGCAGTGTTACGTCCATTGTCCGGACAAGGTAGGTCCAGCTGCATCTGAAGTGCTAGACTACTTTTTAGCCTCCAAGTAATCCAGTTCAAAAGATCCACAAGAGGGAGTCACAGGCAAACTTTACTCATTTATTATTACAGCACTGGAAAAGCTAAATGGTTACATCCAGCCAACTTGCTACAAAAATACTAAATGGTCAATTCACAGGAACAACTCAGCATCCCAAGTGTGCACAACTGGCCCAAAGCAAAACCAAGGTGCGTGGAGGTCCAAACACTTCATTCAGGTGATAAGCCAATTAACTAACCCATCAGTCTTTTTCCATCTCCCTGTTCAAAAAATCCATTTAATATCTGGTCCCCAGATAGGGGACGTATCAGATATTAAACTGATAAGAAAGAACAGATTTTTTATTTTTTCTGAACGCCAGAAAAACTTATAGGAGTGAATGGAGAAGTAGTAGTGAGGAAAAAAAAAAAAGAAGGGGTATGCATTGTTGATTGTGATGTCAGGGCCTCATTGTTGAGTGTTCCATCAGGGCCCTTGTGATGTCATACAGTGACCTGACCTTACTTGACCTCTTTGACCTCTTGACCTGACAAGGCTCTTGTGACACGTGCAGTGTTCCGTCCATTGTCCATACAAGGTAGGTCCAGCTGCATAGGAAGTGCTGGACTATTTTTTAGCCTCCAAGTAATCCAGTTCAAAAGATCCACAAGAGGGAGACACAGGCAAACTTTACTCATTTATTATTATTACAGCACTGGAAAAGCTAAATGGTTACATCCAGCCAACTTGCTACAAAAAAACTAAATGGTCAATTCACAGGAACAACTCAGCATCCCAATTGTGCACAACAGGCCCGCCCAAAGCAAAACCAAGGTGCGTGGAGGTCCAAACACTTCATTCAGGTGATAAGCCAATTAACTAACCCATCAGTCTTTTTCCATCTCCCTGTTCAAAAAATCCATTTAATATATGGTCCCCAGATAAGGGACGTATCAGATATTAAACTGATAAGAAAGAACTGATTTTTTATTTTTTATTTTTTCTGAACGCCAGAAAAACTTATAGGAGTGAATGGAGAAGTAGTAGTGAGGAAAAAAAAAAAAAAAGAAGGGGTATGCATTGTTGATTGTGATGTCAGGGCCCCATTGTTGAGTGTTCCATCAGGGCCCTTGTGATGTCATACAGTGACCTGACCTTACTTGACCTCTTTGACCTCTTGACCTGACAAGGCTCTTGTGACACGTGCAGAGTTCCGTCCATTGTCCAGACAAGGTAGGTCCAGATGCATGTATCTTTACAGAGGAAGATGTTCTAAGTTTGCTGTCTAAGGTGAAGACAAATAAGTCACAGGGGCCTGATGAGATACACCCAAAATTATTAAAAGAGCTTAGTGGTGAGCTGGCAAAACCGTTAACAGATTTATTTAACCAATCATTTGTAACAGGAGTCGTCCCGGAAGATTGGAAATTGGCTAATGTCGTGCCCATTCACAAGAAAGGTAGTAGGGAGGAATCGAGCAACTATAGACCAGTGAGTCTGACATCAATAGTAGGCAAATTAATGGAAACCCTATTAAAGGATAGGATTGTGGAACATCTAAAATCCCATGGATTGCAAGATGAAAAACAACATGGGTTTACTTCAGGGAGATCATGTCAAACAAATCTTATAGATTTTTTTGACTGGGTGAATAAAATAATAGACGGTGGAGGTGCAGTAGACATCGCATATCTAGATTTTAGTAAGGCTTTTGACACTGTCCCACATAGAAGACTTATCAATAAACTGCAGTCATTGAGCATGGACTCCCATATTGTTGAGTGGATTAGGCAGTGGCTGAGTGACAGACAACAGAGGGTGGTAGTCAATGGAGAACATTCAAAACAAGGTCATGTTACCAGTGGGGTTCCACAGGGATCTGTACTGGGACCGATTTTGTTTAATATCTTCATAAGTGATATTGCAAAAGGCCTCTCTGGTAAGGTTTGTCTTTTTGCTGATGACACAAAGATAGGTAACAGGGTTGATGTTCCTGGAGGGAAACACCAAATGGAAAAGGATTTAGGAAAACTAGAAGAATGGTCAGAACTCTGGAAACTGAAATTTAATGTGGTTAAGTGCAAGATAATGCACCTGGGGCGTAAAAACCCAAGGGCAGAATATAGAATATTTGACACAGTCCTGACCTCAGTATCTGAGGAAAGGGATTTAGGAGTAATTATTTCAGAAGACTTAAAGGTGGGAAGACAATGTAATAGAGCAGCACGAAATGCCAGCAGAATGCTTGGATGTATAGGGAGAGGTATAAGCAGTAGAAAGAGTGAAGTGCTTATGCCGCTGTACAGAACACTGGTGATACCTCACTTGGAGTATTGTGCGCAGTACTGGAGGCCATATCTCCAGAAGGATATAGATACTCTAGAGAGAGTTCAGAGAAGAGCTACTAAACTAGTACATGGATTGCAGGATAAAACTTACCAGGAAAGGTTAAAGGACCTTAATATGTATAGCTTGGAAGAAAGAAGAGACAGAGGGGATATGATAGAAACTTTTAAATACATAAAGGGAATCAACTCGGTAAAGGAAGAGAGCATATTTAAAAGAAGAAAAACTACCACAAGAGGACACAGTTTTAAATTAGAGGGGCAAAGGTTTAAAAGTAATATAAGGAAGTATTACTTTACTGAGAGAGTAGTGGATGCATGGAATAGCCTTCCTGCAGAAGTGGTAGCTGCAAATACAGTGAAGGGGTTTAAGCATGCATGGGATAGGCACAAGGCCATCCTTCATATAAGATAGGGCCGGGGGCTATCCATAGTATTCAGTATATTGGGCAGACTAGATGGGCCAAATGGTTCTTATCTGCCGACACATTCTATGTTTCTATGTTTCTATGTTTCTATGTCCAGCTGCATAGGAAGTGCTGGACTACTTTTTAGCCTCCAAGTAATCCAGTTCAAAAGATCCACAAGAGGAAGACACAGGCAAACTTTACTCATTTATTATTACAGCACTGGAAAAGCTAAATGGTTACATCCAGCCAACTTGCTACAAAAATTCTAAATGGTCAATTCACAGAAACAACTCAGCATCCCAAGTGTGCAAAACAGGCCCAAAGCAAAACCAAGGTGCGTGGAGGTCCAAACACTTCATTCAAGTGATAAGCCAATTAACAAACCCATCAGTCTTTTTCCATCTCCCTGTTCAAAAAATCCATTTAATATATGGTCCCCAGATAAGGGACGTATCAGATATTAAACTGATAAGAAAGAACAGATTTTTTATTTTTTCTGAACGCCAGAAAAACTTATAGGAGTGAATGGAGAAGTAGTAGTGAGGAAAAAAAGAAAAAAGAATATATGCATTGTTGATTGTGATGTCAGGGCCCCATTGTTGAGTGTTCCATCAGGGCCCTTGTGATGTCATACAGTGACCTGACCTTACTTGACCTCTTTGACCTCTTGACCTGACAAGGCTCTTGTGTACAGTGTTCATTTTAGGACATGGTCAGATATCATAGTCAAGTATCAAAATAATGCCAATGTGACACCTGACCCTGATACCTGACTCTGACACCTGATACCTGACTCTGACACCTGATACCTGACTCTGACACCTGACACCTGACACCTGACCCTGACACCTGACTCTGACACCTGACTCTGACACCTGACTCTGACACCTGACCCTCATATCTGAGTTTGACTTATGCTCTTCATAGTGTTGGGCATTTTCATACGTATACAATATTATCTAATGACATTATAATCAAAATGAATGCTCATCTCATTGCCTTTAAGAATAAGATCAGCCTGAACCAAAGTTTTGTTATGTGGCTGAAAAAGCCAAGATGAGTTCATGGCAAGTTCAGTTTATATATAATAATAATAATAATTGTGAACATAAACGGACATTGTATTTAAAAGTTAGTGCTAAAGATATGAGACCATCTGTAAGAAGTAAGTCAACTCCCTAAGACATATCTGTCTAGAGGGAACATGGTTACTTGACTCATGTCCTTGGAGCACACCTGCTGTATGAGGTTCAATTTATATATTCATAATTATATATATATATATCTCTGCATGGTTTATTTAGTTTACAACATATGTTAATCAATAATTAATATAATGTGTTATCTATGTGTAACAATGTATCGATTTATATATATGTCATACTATGTATTTACCATTTAGAAGGTATTGTAGAAGATACAAAAACAAGTAAGTTTAAGTTAATTGGATTCCAAAGCAATAGTTATTCATGGATGTAGATAAATGAAATGTACAAATTCCGATGCCAAGCATCAAAGCCGCTCAACCTATATTTCAAAAAGATAGGAGAAGACAGTCAACTCCAACAAGTCCAGGATATAGGTAATTAAAAGTGTCAGGGAAAGACCTTCCTCAATGATTTATATGGAAAGGTCAACAAAGTTTATGTGAACATATTATTAGATATTTAATTTTAATGCTTAAAAGTTGGGATGTTCACCTACGGTACCGCAGTGCCATCTGGAGGCAGATGGGCAAAATTATATTATTTCATTATTTGTTCTATACCATTTTAGGAGTTGAGATAACGTCATGAGGTTATTAGCATGCGAATACACCCACCCTACCTGATTGGGAATCCATAATCTAAAGGGGATGATTCTTAGATAAGGGGGGGAATAATTACTCGTGTGCGGAGTAGCATGGTGGAAAAGCGATCAAGAAAAAAGAGAGCTAGTAGAGGAGAAGTTGAGGTCTATCAAGATGGAAGCCATAATGAGATGCGCTATGATGGACCACCCAGCTTTCCTAGGAGCAGAAGTGAGATTCCTGCTAGGACTTGGTAAGAGACACAGAAAATGATATTTCATTTTATTAAGACTAATTTGATAGTGTGGGTGAAATTATACCATCTAGATTGGCGAATAAATACATGATTAAATTAATTGATCATCTCCATATTGAGATGTAGTCTTAGGATATTGTGAGGCTTCATTCTACCTGCAGAAGAATCTAGACTCAGAATCTAGCAAAGCATTAAATAATTGCATATATATATATATATATATTGATAGAACATTCTTTGCCAAGCTAAGTGATGGATTCCCACAAGGAAGATTTGTTTCAAATCCTTCCCATTTAAGATCCTAGATCCCTGTTATTTGTCTGGGGTAGTTATACTGCCCTGGCATTCTAGGGGCCCAAATGTGTGGTAAGGAGTTTGAAATAAAATTCTGTAAAAAATGGCCGGTGAAATCCGAAAGGTGCTCTTTGGAATATGGGCCCCTTTGCCCACCTAGGCTGCAAAAAAGTGTCACACATCTGGTATCTCCGTATTCAGGAGAAGTTGGGCAATGTGTTTTGGGGTGTCATTTTACATATACCCATGCTGGGTGAGAGAAATATCTTGGCAAAAGACAACTTTTCCCATTTTTTTTATACAAAGTTGGCATTTGACCAAGATATTTCTCTCACCCAGCATGGGTATATGTAAAATGACATCCCAAAACACATTTCCCAACTTCTCCTGAGTACGGCGATACCAGATGTGTGACACTTTTTTGCAGCCTAGATGCGCAAAGGGGCCCAAATTCCTTTTAGGAGGGCATTTTTAGACATTTGGATACCAGACTTCTTCTCACGCTTTGGGGCCCCTAAAATGCTAGGGCAGTATAAATACCCCACATGTGACCCCATTTTGGAAAGAAGACACCCCAAGGTATTCAATGAGGGGCATGGCGAGTTCATAGAATTTTTTTTTTTTTGGCACAAGTTAGCGGAAATTGATATTTTTTATTTTTTTCTCACAAAGTCTCCCTTTCCGCTAACTTGGGACAAAAATTTCAATCTTTCATGGACTCAATATTCCACTCACGGAATACCTTGGGGTGTCTTCTTTCCGAAATGGGGTCACATGTGGGGTATTTATACTGCCCTGGCATTCTAGGGGCCCTAAAGCGTGAGAAGAAGTCTGGAATCTAAATGTCAAAAAATTTTTACGCATTTGGATTCCGTGAGGGGTATGGTGAGTTCATGTGAGATTTTATTTTTTGACACAAGTTAGTGGAATATGAGACTTTGTAAGAAAAAAAATAACAATTTCCGCTAACTTGGGCCAAAAAAATGTCTGAATGGAGCCTTACAGGGGGGTGATCAATGACAGGGGGGTGATCAATAACAGGGGGGTGATCAATGACAGGGGGGTGATCAATGACAGGGGGGTGATCAGGGAGTCTATATGGGGTGATCACCCCCCTGTCATTGATCACCCCCCTATAAGGCTCCATTCAGATGTCCGTATGTGTTTTGCGGATCCGATCCATGTATCAGTGGATCCGTAAAAATCATACGGACATCTGAATGCAGCCTGACAGGGGGGTGATCAATGACAGGGGGGTGATCAATGACAGGGGGGTGATCAGGGAGTATATGGGGTGATCACCCCCCTGTCATTGATCACCCCCCTATAAGGCTCCATTCAGATGTCCGTATGTGTTTTGCGGATCCGATCCATGTATCAGTGGATCCGTAAAAATCATACGGACATCTGAATGCAGCCTGACAGGGGGGTGATCAATGACAGGGGGGTGATCAATGACAGGGGGGTGATCAGGGAGTCTATATAGGGTGATCACCCCCCTGTCATTGATCACCCCCCTATAAGGCTCCATTCAGATGTCCATATGTGTTTTGCGGATCCGATCCATGTATCAGTGGATCCGTAAAAATCATACGGACATCTGAATGCAGCCTGACAGGGGGGTGATCAATGACAGGGGGGTGATCAGGGAGTCTATATGGGGTGATCACCCCCCTGTCATTGATCACCCCCCTATAAGGCTCCATTCAGATGTCTGTATGTGTCTTGCGGATCCGATCCATGTATCAGTGGATCCGTAAAAATCATACGGACATCTGAATGCAGCCTGACAGGGGGGTGATCAATTACAGGGGGGTGATCAATGACAGGGGGGTGATCAGGGAGTCTATATGGGGTGATCACCCCCCTGTCATTGATCACCCCCCTATAAGGCTCCATTCAGACGTCCGTATGTGTTTTGCGGATCCGATCCATGTATCAGTGGATCCGTAAAAATCATACGGACATCTGAATGCAGCCTGACAGGGGGGTGATCAATGACAGGGGGGTGATCAATGACAGGGGGGTGATCAGGGAGTCTATATGGGGTGATCACCCCCTGTCATTGATCACCCCCCTATAAGGCTCCATTCAGATGTCCGTATGTGTTTTGCGGATCCGATCCATGTATAAGTGGATCCGTAAAAATCATACGGACATCTGAATGCAGCCTGACAGGGGGGTGATCAATGACAGGGGGGTGATCAGGGAGTCTATATGGGGTGATCACCTCCGTCATTGATCACTCCCCTGTAAGGCTCCATTCAGACGTCCGTATGTGTTTTGCGGATCCGATCCATCTATCAGTGGATCCGTAAAATTCATACGGACGTCTGAATGCAGCTTTACAGGGGGGTGATCAATGACAGGGGGGTGATCAATGACAGGGGGGTGATCAGGGAGTCTATATGGGGTGATCACCACAGTCATTGATCACTCCCCTGTAAGGCTCCATTTAGATGTCCGTATGTGTTTTGCGGATCCGATCCATCTATCAGTGGATCCGTAAAATTCATACGGACCTCTGAATGGAGCCTTACAGAGGTTATCAATGACAGGGGGGTGATCAGGGAGTCTATATGGGGTGATCACCTCCGTCATTGATCACTCCCCTGTAAGGCTCCATTCAGACGTCCGTATGTGTTTTGCGGATCCGATCCATCTATCAGTGGATCCGTAAAATTCATACGGACCTCTGAATGGAACCTTACAGGGGGTTATCAATGACAGGGGGGTGATCAATGACAGGGGGGTGATCAGGGAGTCTATATGGGGTGATCTGGGGTGATCAGGGGTGAATAAGGGGTTATTAAGGGGGGGGGGGTGTAGTGTAGTGTAGTGGTGGTTGGTGCTACTTTACTGAGCTACCTGTGTCCTCTGGTGGTCGATCCAAACAAAGGGGACCACCAGAGGACCAGGTAGCAGGTATATTAGACGCTGTTATCATAACAGCGTCTACTATACCTGTTAGGGGTTAAAAAAATCACATCTCCAGCCTGCCAGCGAACGATCGCCGCTGGCAGGCTGGAGATCGACTCTCTTACCTTCCGCACGGATGCGTCCAGGAGGAATGAATCAACCACCTTCCGGACGCATCCGTGCGTTAGGCGGTCGGGAGGTGGTTAATAATTCTTAATTGAATTATTACTACCCGACAATAGGTCAGGGTCAAAGTGAGAATGAGTTATAGATATATATTATGTATTTGTATGCTAAATCACACAACCAAAGTATGTCTATTGCTGAGCTTATAGCTCTGTGCCTAAAATGCTGTAAGCTAACACATTACAGTGTTATGAGCGCATAGCTGATAGCTCAGTGGTAAGGAAGGGAGCAAAGGATTTTAGGTTTACTGTCGTTTTGAATGCTACATCACATAGATGAACAAAAAGCCCAAGCTCATACAAGGCAAGCTGGTAGCTCAGTGGAAATGCTGTTGCCCCATGTCCAGGCTTTCTGAGTTCAAAGCCCTTTTCAGCCTCAAAAAAATATTTATATTTTATTATGCCCTAGATAAGAGGCAAATTTAAATGATGTCTGACGCTGATATCTCAGTCACGTCCTTCATTTGTCAGTGTCGCAAGGCATCTTAGGTTTACTGTGTTTTTTGCTATACTACATCTCATAGATCAAAAAAATCACCAACTTTGGTGTCTAAAGCTATAGCTCAGTGGTAAGACACTTGCTTTGCATGCAGTGTTCATGGGTTCAAAACCCCTTCCAGGCTATTAATAAAATTTATGTTTTATATTTTATTGAGCTCTAGATCAGAGTCAAATTTAAGTGGTGTGTGATGTAAGTAGTCCTTTTTTTATTTTATTAAGAGTACATGGGCAGCACTATAGTAAAGGGGCCCTGTATACAGAGCTGTATCCTGGATTTTACATATCTACTGTATATATGTGCATTATACACACAGTGTGCTATAGCTTCACCACACTGAGATCTGCTCAGAAAGCTGATATACATATCACTGGTTTATCCACAGACACGATATATGATCATACAGATGGCAGTACTATGTGATAGCTTCTAAGTGCAGAAAAACCATGTGGTAATGTTATAGCTTGGAGGTTACATTAATGGCTTTGCAGGTTGAAGTCCCCAGAAAGACATATGTTTTTTTCTTTAATAGCATATACTATAATAAATAATATGTCATTAACCCATAGGATACCAGGGCTGTACATGTATGTCGCTGGAAACACGGTCACAAATCCCAGCGCCATACAGGTACAGCGCTCTGATCGGGTGGCCACAGGAGCTACTCCCGCCCGATCAGCTGCAGGGGTCCGGCAGGCACTAACAGTTGGACCCCTGCTGTATGCACCGGCATCGGTGAAAACACTAATGCCGGCTCATTAACCCTTGCACTGCCGCGGTCAGCGCTGACGGCTGCATGTGCGGTATCCCCGTGGTGCTGTGACGTCAGCCTGGTGTCTAGCCCTGTCAGTCAATGGGGGGAGGGGTGTGTGTGCAGAGCATTGCTCAGAATAGGGTTGCCACCCATACGGGAATGACCCGGACAGTCCGGGTTTGCAATCCTGTGCCCGGGTACAAGCCTTTGTCAGACCCGGGCACAGGATCAGCTGTGAATGATGGCGGCGGTGGCTGGGCACAGGGAGATGAGCGCTTCCATTGTGGAAGCGCTCATCTCCATAGTCATCTGTATCCTCAGGACAGCGATACAGACGGCTGTGCTGCGGCGGGGCAGGGGAGGGAGAGGCGTCTCCCTCCCCTGTTCCTCTGATAGGCTGAGGACCTTGTGCCTGCAGCCTATCAGAGGCTGGTGCAGGCGGCGCGATGATGTCATCACGCCGCCTGAGCCATACAGCATGGTACACAGGCTGGGAAGACGCCTGCATCGCTTCGTTGGAGGTAAGTAAAAGTTTTTTTGTTTTTTTTTTAGAGAAGAGAGGCACCTGAAATTGGCACATATGGGGGAAGGGGTGGAAAGAGGCACCTTATACTGGCACATATTGGGGAGGAGGAGAAATGAGGCACTTGAAACTGCCACATATGGGGGGGGAAGGGAGGGAAAGAGGCACTTTATACTGGCACATATTGGGGGGGGAATAAGGCACTTGATACTGGCACATATAAGGGAAGGGGGGGAAGAGGCACCTTATACTGGCATATATTGGGCGGGAGAAAAGAGGCACTTCTTACTGACACATGGGGGCATCTATGGGGGGCACTTCTTACTGGCACATTATTTGGGGGCTTCTACTGAGGCCACAAAGAAGGGGTATTTTATATGGGGGGCTCTGTGTGGTACTACTATTATCAGGGGGTTTATCTGTTTTTGCAGTATAGTATTGGGGAGCACAGCGGCACAGTATTGGGGTAGTAGGATGATTTGTTCAGAAGATGGGAGGATGATGGAAAAGTAGTAAACTAAGATTTTTATTGTCAAACTGCAGAGACGAGAAATGGCTGAAAAATTGTGTCTGGTCTGAAGGTCTGAAAGGAGAAGATGAGGAAAGAGAACATCTACATCAAAGGAGATGTCACTGGATGTAAGAGGTATGAGGCGCTGTATTTCTGTAGTGACGGGATCAGGGGCGTAACGATCGTGGTGCGACAGCGACCAGGGGTGAAGGCGGGACACGGGTGTGGCTGGAGGCAGGACATGGGCGTGGTTGGAGGCGGGACATGGGTGGGGCCTGTAAGGGGGCCCTCCCTCCCTTCTGTTCGGGTTTGGCTTGAAGAAAAGATGGCAACCCTAAACGCCATGCGCAAAACCCGAGCATGGTACAAAGAAGTTGTGGTCTACTTGGTGCAGGTTGTCTTGTACAACTCTTTTGTGCTGTCACGGAGCGCTGGCAACACAGGGAAATTCCTTCAGTTCTATGAGGCAGTCCTCAAGGACCTGATCTTTTCTGACCGGGAAAGAGCAGGCCGGAGTACCTCGGGAATTGGAGGCGCCCGGATCGTCCCTGGCCAACACTTTCAAGGTGTGGTTTCCCCATACTGGAAAGAAGGGACGGTCCCAAAAAAAGTGCAGCGTGTGTAACAGGAGGGGGTAATGGAAGGACACCACCACTCAGTGTGACATGTGCCCCGATCATCCAGGCCTCTGTATTGACGGTTGCTTCAGGGAGTACCACACTTCCATGGAGTACTAAATTTATAATCCCCTTCCCCAGGGGCGGACTGACCTGTCGGGCACTTCGGACATGGTCCGAGGGCCCGGCCGGGATGGGGGCCCGCCGCAGAATAGCAAAATGTATTATACCCAGCGCCCCTATTCCGAATGTTATGCTGGCCTGGTAATGGTGGTAATGGCAGCGGGGCCCGGTGCAGTCACTGTATTCTATCGCACCGGACCCTGCTCACTGTAATACTAATTTTCATATGTGAACAAGAACAAGAGAAATCCTCTGCGATCCTCTCCCTCTCTGTACTCACAAACTCAGTAGCAGGCAGGCCGGGCAGCAGCGTAACTCACTGACGTCACGCGCCTGATCCGCCTGCTTCATTCATAAAGTGGGAGGAGCAGGCGCGTGACGTCAGTGAGTTGCACTGCCGCCCGGCCTGCCTGCTACTGAGTTTGTGAGTACAGAGAGGGAGAGGATCGCAGAGGATTTCTCTTGTTCTTGTTCACATATGAAAATTAGTATTACAGTGAGGGGGGCCCGGTGCGATAGAATACAGTGACTGCACCGGGCCCCGCTGCCATTACAACACCAGATGCCGGCCCCCAGACCCTGTATTGGGGGTCATTCACTCACAGGACACTGTTAAGGGGGTATCTGTGGATGACACATATATAGCATAAGGTGCTATACAGTATATGTGTCACCCACAGTGCCATCCATAGAGCCCCCACAACAGTGCCATCAGTGCCATCCACAGAGCCCCCACAACAGTGCCATCCACAGAGCCCCCACAACAGTGCCATCCACAGAGCCCCCACAACAGTGCCATCCACAGAGCCCCCACAACAGTGCCATCCACAGAGCCCCCACAACAGTGCCATCCACAGAGCCCCCACAACAGTGCCATCCACAGAGCCCCCACAACAGTGCCACCCACAGAGCCCCCACAACAGTGCCACCCACAGAGCCCCCACAACAGTGCCATCCACAGAGCCCCCACAACAGTGCCATCCACAGAGCCCCCACAACAGTGCCATCCACAGAGCCCCCATAACAGTGCCATCCACAGACCACCATTAGTTCAAAACCCACCAAAAGCACACCTTTTGGTTCAAAATATTTTTTTATTTGGCTATTCCCCACCCCTCTTGTAATTGTTCCGCTACTTGTGGGCTGCGCGGGAATGAGTTCAGTCACTTCGGTGCGCTATCCCGTCCTGCAGCGCGTGATCCCGCGAGACCCGCCGCTGTAGGTCATGGGTCTCGCGGGATCACGCGCCGAAGTGACTGAACTCATGCCCACGTAGCCCGCAAGTAGCAGATCAGTGGAACAAGTACAAGGTGGAGGGGACTGTTTCTAACAGAGACTCACTAATGGACGCTGAGATTAGATCACCCCATATGAGAACATTGAATCAATGCTTTCCTATGGGGAAAAATCTGACCCTGGAGGTCATCATGCAGAGTGTGAGGACGTCCAGCGTCAGATACCGGACCAAAGGTCTGTTTTACTCCAGGAAGCCCTCAGGTGGCTGCCAGCGACTAGAGGCGGACTTATTGCTGGAACGTAAACAATGCAGTTTCTCTAGAACATTGCAGCTCGATTTGCAAAAGGGACACTGTACCCAGACCACATCAATGAGCTGAAGGGGTCTGGGTGCCTTTTGTGTTGCTTTAACTTTGAAATCTTATTAAAGATTGTGTAGGGTGTGGCTGGAGATGGGGCATGGAGGCGGGACAAGGGTGGGGCTTGCAGCAGAACATGGGTGGGGCCTGTAAGGGGGCCCTTGATTTATTTTGCCCGGGGGCCCTGAGGGTTCTCAGTCCGCCCCTGCCCTTCCCCCATTTTAATTTATTTCACAGTCTTCACAGGAATAGCTGCAAAGTGGAGGAGAAAATTCAAAATCTCCTTTTTTACACTAACATGTTCTTGTAGCCCCTTTTATTTCATTTTTACAAGGGGTAATAGGAGAAAACGCACCCCAAAATTCGTAGCCCAATTTCTCCCAATTAAGGACATACCCCATATGTGGACGTAAAGTGCTCTGCGGGCGAACTACATGGCTCAGAAGAGAAGTAGCGCCATTGCGATTTTGGTTGTCCAAAATCCCAATAGCGCTCTTTGTCTTCTGAGCCGCGTAGTTCACCCGCAGGTCACTCTACATCCACATATGAGGTATTTTCTGACTCGGGAGAAATTGGGCTATAAACTGTTGGGTGAACAAGTTCGTTTGCTCCACCATCAGATTCACAAATTGTTCACTGAAAAAAAACAAAAAATGTCATATTCAGTGAAGCCCACTGTGTCTGGATTCCTGGTTGGCCAACAAAGTCAGGAATCAAGGGCTCAAAATCCTCCGGGGTACTCCAGCCAAGTTCACCGGTAGAGGGATCAGGTGAATTTGCCTGGTGGGCCGGAAAACTAGTACGAGCCCCAGGGCTGCTAATACTAGTGTGGGCCACAGGGTTCCTGGCACGGGGGGCTCCTGGCTCCGCCTGGCGGCGTCTCCGTCGCTCATCATCATCACTAGATGATGAGGAGAACGAGGATGACAACAGGAAAGTGGGGTCATCCTCGTCCTCAATGGTGCTCTGGGCAGCTGGGCATATGCCTCCTCGGCCGAGAACATCCGGCGGGGCATCTTAGAACGCTAAAGGGGAGGGCGTGTGTGTGTAAAACTTTATTTAGTGTGTGTGTGGGGGGCAGTGTGTTTTTATGTATACCCTACCCTAACCCACCTAACCTAACAGAATCCCCGAAAAATTGCTCACAGCCCAAAAACTCGCTGATCAGCGGTGGGGTGGGCGATGCGCTAACAGTGGCCAGGCGCTCTTTTACAGCTAAGAGTGCCGGCCACATTCAGCGCACCTCTGTGGGTGGGGAGAGCGGAGCTCCAAGACGTTATCTCCAGGTCAGTCCCTCCAACCAATCACAGACGATCCTCACCCTCCGTCACCGCCACCTCACAGGATCTGCGGAGGGTGATTGGTGGTGTATATTACACCACTGATCACCCTCCTATTCCGGGTCACCGGAGACCTGAATAACCTGGAAATGCTGCAAACCACAGGTCTGAATTGACCTGCGGTTAGCAGCAATCGCCGGTATGGGGGGGGGGGTCACAGGACCCCCCCTCGGCATTGTCACAGGGTGCCTACTGAATGATTTCAGCAGGCGCACCGTTCCTAACACTGCCCGCCGCACAGCGGTGATCGGAAATACACAGGTACAGGCACAGGTGTCCATAAGAGGTTAAAGAGGCTCTGTCACCAGAATCAACCCTATTAGACCATACATACTGCCTGGTAGGGCTCATTATGCTGATTATGTATGATAAATAGCTGCAGCGATATGCAGAGATTCATATGCAAATAAACAATTTGAGCACTCAGAGGCGGGGCTGAATATTCTGAGCAATGCTCTAACACCCCCTGTGCTCTGCACCCACACCCCTCCCCCCATTGACTGACAGGGCTAGACACCAGGCTGACATCACAGCACCACGGGGATACCGCACATGCAGCCGCCAGCGCTGACCGCGGCAGTGCAAGGGTTAATGAGCAGGCATCAGTGTTTTCACAGATGCCGGTGCATAGAGCAGGGGTCCAACTATTAGTGCCTGCAGCTGATCGGGCGGGAGTAGCTCCTGTGGCCGCCCGATCAGAGCGCTGTACCTGTATGGCGCTGGGATTTGTGACCGCGTTTCCACCGACCTACATGTACAGCGCTGGTATCCTATGGGTTAATGACATATTATTTATTATAGTATATGCTATTAAAGAAAAAAACATATGTCTTTCTGGGGACTTCAACCTGCAAAGCCACTAATGTAACCTCCAAGCTATAACATTAGCACATGTTTTTTCTATACTTAGAAGCTATCACATAGTACTGCCATCTGTATGATCATATATCGTGTCTGTGGATAAACCAGTGATATGTATATCAGCTTTCTGAGCAAATCTCAGTGTGGTGAAGCTATAGCACACTGTGTGTATAATGAACATATATACAGTAGATATGTAAAATCCAGGATACAGCTCTGTATACAGGGCCCCTTTACTATAGTGCTGCCCATGTACTCTTAATAAAATAAAAAAAGGACTACTTACATCACACACCACTTAAATTTGACTCTGATCTAGAGCTCAATAAAATATAAAAAATACATTTTATTAATAGCCTGGAAGGGGTTTTGAACCCATGAACACTGCATGTAAAGCAAGTGTCTTTACCACTGAGCTATAGCTTTAGACACCAAAGTTGGTGATTTTTTTGATCTATGAGATGTAGTATAGAAAAAAACACAGTAAACCTAAGATGCCTTGCGACACTGACAAATGAAGGACGTGACTGAGATATCAGCGTCACACATCAGCGTCACACATCATTTAAATTTTCCTCTTATCTAGGGCATAATAAAATATAAACACTTGTTAGAGGCTGAAAGGGGTTTTGAACTCAGAAAGCCTAGACATGGGGTAACAGCATTACCACTGAGCTACCAGCTTGCCTTGGATGAGCTTGTGATGTTTGTTCATCTATGTGATGTAGCATACAAAACCACAGTAAAGCTAAAATGTTTTGTGACACTGAGAAGTGAAGGACGTGAGACATCAGCGTCACACATCAGTGTCACACATCATTTAAATTTGCCTCTTATCTAGGGCATAATAAAATGTAAATATTTTTTGGAGGCTGAAAGGGGCTTTGAACTTAGAAAGCCTGGACATGGGGCAACAGCATTACCTCTAAGCTACCAGCTTACCTTGTATGAGCTTGGGCTTTTTGTTCATCTATGTGATGTGGCATTCAAAACCACAGTAAACCTAAAATCCTTTGCTCCCTTCCTTACCACTGAGCTATCAGCTATGCGCTCATAACACTGTAATGTGTTAGCTTACAGCATTTTAGGCACAGAGCTATAAGCTCAGCAATAGACATACTTTGGTTGTGTGATTTAGCATACAAATACATAATATATATCTATAACTCATTCTCACTTTGACCCTGACCTATGAAGAGCATAAGTCAAACTCAGATATGAGAGTCAGGTGTCAGAGTCAGGTGTCAGGGTCAGGTGTCAGGGTCAGGTGTCAGGGTCAGGTGTCAGGGTCAGGTGTCAGGGTCAGGTGTCAGGGTCAGGTGTCAGGGTCAGGTGTCAGGGTCAGGTGTCAGGGTCAGGTGTCAGGGTCAGGTGTCAGGGTCAGGTGTCAGGGTCAGGTGTCAGGGTCAGGTGTCACATTGGCATTATTTTGATACTTGACTATGATATCTGACCATGTCCTAAAATGAACACTGTACTTGTGACACGTGCAGTGTTCCGTCCATTGTCCAGACAAGGTAGGTCCAGCTGCATAGGAAGTGCTGGACTACTTTTTAGCCTCCAAGTAATCCAGTTCAAAAGATCCACAAGAGGGAGACACAGGCAAACTTTACTCATTTATTATTGCGGCACTGGAAAAGCTAAATGGTTACATCCAGCCAACTTGCTACAAAAATACAAAATGGTCAATTCACAGGAACAACTCAGCATCCCAAGTGTGCACAACTGGCCCAAAGCAAAACCAAGGTGCGTGGAGGTCCAAACATTTCATTCAGGTGATAAGCCAAATAACTAACCCATCAGTCTTTTTCCATCTCCCTGTTCAAAAAATCCATTTAATATATGGTCCCCATATAAGGGACATATCAGATATTAAACTGATAAGAAAGAACAGATTTTTTATTTTTTATTTTTTCTGAACGCCAGAAAAACTTATAGGAGTGAATGGAGAAGTAGTAGTGAGGAAAAAAAAAAAAAAGAAGGGGTATGCATTGTTGATTGTGATGTCAGGGCCCCATTGTTGAGTGTTCCGTCAGGGCCCTTGTGATGTCATACAGTGACCTGATCTTACTTGACCTCTTTGACCTCTTGACCTGACAAGGCTCTTGTGACACGTGCAGTGTTTCGTCCATTGTCCAAACAAGGCAGGTGCTGATACATAGGAAGTGCTGGACTACTTGTTAACCTCCAAGTAATCCAGTTCAAAGGATCCACAAGAGGGAGACACAGGCAAACTTTACTCATTTATTATTGCGGCACTGGAAAAGCTAAATGGTTACATCCAGCCAACTTGCTACAAAAGTATTAAATGGTCAATTCACAGGAACAACTCAGCATCCCAAGTGTGCACAACTGGCCCAAAGCAAAACCAAGGTGCGTGGAGGTCCGAACACTTCATTCAGGTGATAAGCCAATTAACTAACCCATCAGTCTTTTTCCAACTCCCTGTTTAAAAAATCCATTTAATATATGGTCCCCAGATAGGGGACGTATCAGATATTAAACTGATAAGAACAGATTTATTTATTTACTTATTTATTTGTTTTTCTTTATTTCATACAAAACTCAGAAAACACCTCCCATGTTAAGAGATAAAGTCACAAATGTCCAACAAGAGTGAATGTGGTAAGAAGGAGCTGAGAGATTCCAAGTCCAGCTGTCGTTCCTCCGCACGGCCCGCCTCATAAAACCGGCCGGGGCTGCTGGGTGAGCAGGAGACCAAATCTCTTCTTGATGGAGAAGCGATGTCGGGAATACTTGTCATCGGGAGAGAAGCGGGCTGGATGGGCTGAAGAGGTCAGCTGTCCACTGGGAGCCACTTTCTTCATGGTGTACACCCGATCTCCCTGCTCATCCAGGTAATTTTTTTATTTTATTTTTTTTAAACCATTCAGGTTAATCATAAGCACTCATTATAACTTACTTTGAAAAAACAAGTTCTTTGTTGCTCTGATCAATCATCATCATGGCCATTCTTTATTTTTATTTCAAAAAAAGGAACATTTTTATTCCTTCACCAAAAACCTCCATTTCTTGTGTTTCCACACACCCTCTGCATCCATACCACTCTTCTGATGTTCCCATAAATAAATTACATACATTCTAGACAAAACCAATCTCACACACTCAAAGACTGGTACCTCCTTTCTGTTAAATACAATCAAATTTCTTACATCCCATAGACTTTCCATAACGCACATCATTATAAACCATAACATCCTTGATTTCAATTTCCCACAAGCACCCAAACCAAACATTGCACATCTCCAATCTACATGTACCACCCCCGTCAGTTCCTTGACCAATCCTCCTAATTTCATCCATACTTCATTTGCATATCCACACTCCCAAAACAAATGCCTAACTGATTCATTTGCACCACATCCTCCTCTTGGACACATTTCCGACCTAACAAGATCTCTCCTCTTTTGCACCTCACGCACAGGCAATATATCATGAAAACCCATCCACGCAATGTCTTTCTGTCTATTTGTTACACCATCAATAGAAAACTTTTTCCACACCCCCATTGCATCACTCGACCTCAAACTAGAAATATCACAAACAATCTCCTTCTGACGTATTTTCGCCATCACACCTTTCTTATCTTTAAAACCATTCATACTAATTGACAACAAATCATTCTTCTTTATAAAATTCTCAATCATTGCATACCAAGCAGGACAGCTAAAAGCAACAGGCACTCTCGCATCCCGCACGTACCACCTCAGACCATACAGCATCCATCCCGCAGCATACCGCGCCATAAAAGAACTTTTATTCTTTTTCTCTAATAAGACCACAAAAAACTTAATATAATTTATACCTAAAAAAATATGCAAATTAGGTATTCCCATACCACCATTCTCACACACTTTGTATACATTCTCTCTCCAATTTTTCCATGCGACTTCCCCAAAAAAAGGTAAACATCATTTTCTCAACTTTCAGCAGTTTTTTAGCATTAACTGGGTATACCAAATATACAAAAAGAATCAAGGGAAAAATTATCGCCTTAATAATGAGCACCTTACCAGTAAATGTAAGTTCTCTCATCCGCCAAAAATTTATCTTCTTTTCAATCTTCATACAGCACTCATCCCAACTCTCATTCCCTTTTAAGTCCTCACCGAACCATACCCCTAAAACTTTTACCGCACCTTCCTCATTTTTCACATTCTCAAACTTAATACTTGTATCGCCAAAACATTTAAAAATACATTTATCCCAATTCACCTTAAAACCTGACGCTCCACAAAAAAGATCTAAACACAATCTACTTCTTCTAATTGCAGCCATATTATCATTCAGAATCACAATATCATCCATATAACTTAACACATTAACAGTTTGTCCCATACTTCCAGGAATCCGCAACCCAGACATAACTTTATCCTTTCTCATCACACATAACAGTACCTCAATTACACACACAAACAACATTGGCGACATCGGACATCCTTGTCTCACACCAGATCTAATCCGTATTTCCTCACTTAACCATCCATTCACCAAAAATCTGCTTTTAGCCTCCTTATACAAACTTTTAACACACTCTAAGTACTTTTTCGGGAAACCCATCCTTTCTAATACAACAAACATAAACTCATGCGCAACCCTATCAAACGCTTTCTCAAAGTCAACCATAAATAACATACATTTTTGCTTTCGACTCTTACAATCACCAATTATATCACGCAATAATATTAAAATTATCAGACATACTCCTGCCTGGAATGGCACATACCTGATCCTCACCCACAACATTCCCAATCACACTCCTCATCCTACCAGCCAATAACTTGCTAAAAACCTTATAATCCGAGTTCAGTAAAGAAATCGGCCTCCAATTTTCAAGTTTTGTCTTTGACCCTTTTTTGTGGATCAAAACAACAACACTCTCTTTCATACTTTCACTTAACACCCCAAACTCCCACATAAACCTACATACTTCCACCAAATCATCACCTATCCACGCCCAAGCTTTCTCATACAGCTCTATTGGGATACCATCCAAACCAGGGGTTTTATTTTTCTTACTTTCCTTAACCACATTCCTTATTTCAACACCAGTAATTTCCTTACACATATCCACACATTCCTCTTTACACAGTTTTTTATCCATCTTATCCAAAACCTCACTCATTAAACTTGCATCAATCCATTTTTTTTCAAACAACTCTTGATAAAAAACCTCAACCACACTCATCACTTCTTTTCCACTAACACTTTCCCCTTTCTTATTCATAATCTCTTCCATTTTATCTTTTTTGCTACATATCTTCTTAAAGAAGAATCTGGTGCATTTTTCATTTTTATCCAGATATTCCACCTTAGATCTATATATGATCTCTTTACCTTTTTTCTCAACAAACTTTTTCTTTTGTTTTTTCACTTCCATTAGTAAATCACTCACATCAACCCCTAATTCACGCAATTTTTGCAACCAATCATATCTCGCATTTAACTCTTTATATTCATTCCTTAACATGCGCGCTTTTTTATATCTCCATTTTTTAAAAAAAGACTTAATTTTACACTTCACCCACTCCCACCATTTTAACACATCACAATATTCCTTTTTCCTTTTTTTCCAACTCTCATATTCAGTTTTAAAATCAGCCATAATTTTTCCATCCTCCAAAAGACTGACGTTCAACTTCCACACTCCACGTCCATATTCACACCCCACTTCCCCTTCAAACTGACATAATAGGAACATATGATCAGTAAAACATACACTATCTTGCACAAATTTCTTACATTTCAATCCTCTACTAATGAAAACGAAATCTATCCTAGAACTAATATTTTCCCTATCTGATATAAATGTATCCATTGGTGACCTACCCATACACACCCCAGCATCTTCGAAGGAGTAATCTGTTATGATCTGACACAATTTTTTCCCCGTTACATCCTTTTTACCCCCTTCAATCACACAATTAAAATCTCCTAACAAAATAGTTGGTAACCTCCCTGACAAAAATACATTCAATTTCTCCAACAATTCCAATCTTTCTTCCTTTCTAACAGAACCATACACATTCACTATTCTTATCTTCCATTTTCCATATTTCACCACCGCACTCACACATCGACCTATTTCCACCACTGTATAATTATCAAAACTTAAATCCTTATTATTAAGTAAGATTCCGACTCCATCGTTCTTATTTGCGTCTGAACCAGACCAAATTGAGTCGCCACCTAACCAATCTTTCCCACATAGGGAGTCTGAAATCCCACATTCTTGTAAGGCAATAATGTCAGCTTTTTGTTTCTTTAAGAAGTCAAAAACTACAGTTCTTTTATGCTTTGACTTTAACAGCCTAACATTCAGGGATAGTGCATTAAATGAAGCTTTGGTCTCCATATAATGATTTTTTGCCTTACATAATTATTGCAAGCCCACATCTTCCTCAACCTGGACTTTCGTGAGGCTGGTAGCCTGAGGAAAAGAGAGCAGTCCCGACTCCTTCTAAAAAAGGAACGTTATCCGGGATTGAAGTACCTGGATACACATCTCTTCTAACCGGACTCACCCCTTCTGCTTCTGATGGCGAAAAAACCCTCGGCCTTTTGGGGGTCATACCACATTCCTCCTCCGCTGGTCTAGTTGTACCCGTCGTGAAATCCCCTTGCCCTCCAAACTCCTCCTCTGCTGACACTGCATCACTGCATTCCAAATCCGGTGTACGGGAGAGCGAGGATCCTACCTCACCTCCACCTTCTCCATCTCCGTGTAGTCCCGTCTGGACATCGGAGAGCTGAGGAATTTCATCTTCCACAGTGGAAATTTCCATCCCTCCTCCTTCTTCCTCCTGCTCGACCTCAACCGGCACCTCTATCTGAGGTTCTGGGTTCACGGCCCCTTCCTCAGAAGGCCCTGCAACATCTCCTCTCACCACATCTGTGTAGGTTCTTCTCTCAAACCTTGAGGGACATTTTCTAAAGACATGCCCCTCTCTCCCACACACATTACAAACTGGCTGGTTTGTACATGTCGCTGCCAAATGACCTGTCTTTCCACACAGGTTGCATTTCAGGAGAGTCTCAGTGCATCTGTCCTGAGTATGCCCGTACACCTTGCACTTTCGGCAGAACTCTGGAGCACCAGTAAAGAAAAGAATTCCAGCATCTCTCCCTATAGCAAACCTCTGAGGAGGATATCTCAAGCCGCCTGGACTATCAAGGTCCTCAGCAAAGCGAACAAAGTACTTGTATTTACCCGTCCAAATCCCTTCAGAATTTTTGACTGGGTGCGAGTAATGAATGTAAGTACAATAGTTTTGCAAAAACAATTCAATATTTTCTCTTCTTACGTATGGATTGAACATTAGAACAACCAAATGAACGTCCTCATTAAATAACAAAATAAAGGTTACCCCATCAAGTGCAGGATTCTTTTCATTCGTTTTCAGAAATAAATGAAGATTATGACATGCTCCTGCCGATTTCAAGACAAGGGTGTACATACCTTTCCTTGGGTCTTGTAAACAGAGAATATCTTCTCTTGCGACATGTAAAATCTTGAATAGTACTTCATGCACGAGATGCTCCAGCGTAAAGATGTTCCTTTTCTCCTCGTCGATGCAGATTCCAAAACCGAATTTGACCCGGTCCTGGCATGGCGGATCCTCACTCCCATGATCGCCTCTCCGAAAAAAACACCACCTACCCCCAATAGCAGCGGGCAGCTTAAGCCTGTAAAAGGCGATGCTGCAAGGCCGAGGGCATGGTTGGGCTTCTCCTGACAAGAGCAATCCAGGCAAGACCAAGGAGTACAGTATAAGAACAGATACCACACTTGATTTTAGCCAAAAGGGGCCTCGACAACAGGGCCGCTTATCGCCATTGCAAAGCACTTCTCAAGGCAACAGCCTACGGGCCCCAGCCAGCCCTAGACACAGTCCGGGAGGCTTCCTTCTCCTCTCTCACAAACCAGGGGAACCGTGCGTCCTACGCTCAGAAGTCACCAGCATTATGCTCCTCTTTGTGTTCGCCATCTGCATAGCTCCACCCCCACCCGCCACTTTTGCACACGCCTTTTCTTCGCACGCAATTCCTGGTGCCATAGCACGCCAAGCAGAAAAACGTATAGGAGTGAATGGAGAAGTAGTAGTGAGAAAAAAAAGGAAGTATGCATTGTTGATTGTGATGTCACGGCCCCATTGTTGAGTGTTCCATCAGGGCCCTTGTGATGTCATCCAATAGCTGACCTTACTTGACCTCTTTGACCTCTTGACCTGACAAGGCTCTTGTGACACGTGCAGTGTTCCGTCCATTGTCCAGACAAGGCAGGGCCCTTGTGATGTCATCCAATAGCTGACCTTACTTGACCTCTTTGACCTCTTGACCTGACAAGGCTCTTGTGACACGTGCAGTGTTCCGTCCATTGTCCAGACAAGGCAGGTGCTGATACATAGGAAGTGCTGGACTACTTGTTAACCTCCAAGTAATCCAGTTCAAAGGATCCACAAGAGGGAGACACAGGCAAACTTTACTCATTTATTATTGCGGCACTGGAAAAGCTAAATGGTTACATCCAGCCAACTTGCTACAAAAGTACTAAATGGTCAATTCACAGGAACAACTCAGCATCCCAAGTGTGCACAACTGGCCCAAAGCAAAACCAAGGTGCGTGGAGGTCCGAACACTTCATTCAGGTGATAAGCCAATTAACTAACCCATCAGTCTTTTTCCAACTCCCTGTTCAGAAAATCCATTTAATACATGGTCCACAGATAGGGGACGTATCAGATATTAAACTGATAAGAACAGATTTATTTATTTATTTAATTTATTTATTTGTTTTTCTTTATTTCATACAAAACTCAGAAAACACCTCCTATGTTAAGTGATAAAGTCACAAATGTCCAACAAGAAGTGAATGTGGTAAGAAGGAGCTGAGAGATTCCAAGTCCAGCTGTCGTTCCTCCGCACGGCCCGCCTCATAAAACCGGCCGGGGCTGCTGGGTGAGCAGGAGACCAAATCTCTTCTTGATGGAGAAGCGATGTCGGGAATACTTGTCATCGGGAGAGAAGCGGGCTGGATGGGCTGAAGAGGTCAGCTGTCCACTGGGAGCCACTTTCTTCATGGTGTACACCCGATCTCCCTGCTCATCCAGGTAATACTGCAGGAACATGTCTGCCGCGTACAGTATAAGAACAGATACCACACTTGATTTTAGCCAAAAGGGGCCTCGACAACAGGGCCGCTTATCGCCATTGCAAAGCACTTCTCAAGGCAACAGCCTACGGGCCCCAGCCAGCCCTAGACACAGTCCGGGAGGCTTCCTTCTCCTCTCTCACAAACCAGGGGAACCGTGCGTCCTACGCTCAGAAGTCACCAGCATTATGCTCCTCTTTGTGTTCGCCATCTGCATAGCTCCACCCCCACCCGCCACTTTTGCACACGCCTTTTCTTCGCACGCAATTCCTGGTGCCATAGCACGCCAAGCAGAAAAACGTATAGGAGTGAATGGAGAAGTAGTAGTGAGAAAAAAAAGGAAGTATGCATTGTTGATTGTGATGTCACGGCCCCATTGTTGAGTGTTCCATCAGGGCCCTTGTGATGTCATCCAATAGCTGACCTTACTTGACCTCTTTGACCTCTTGACCTGACAAGGCTCTTGTGACACGTGCAGTGTTCCGTCCATTGTCCAGACAAGGCAGGGCCCTTGTGATGTCATCCAATAGCTGACCTTACTTGACCTCTTTGACCTCTTGACCTGACAAGGCTCTTGTGACACGTGCAGTGTTCCGTCCATTGTCCAGACAAGGCAGGTGCTGATACATAGGAAGTGCTGGACTACTTGTTAACCTCCAAGTAATCCAGTTCAAAGGATCCACAAGAGGGAGACACAGGCAAACTTTACTCATTTATTATTGCGGCACTGGAAAAGCTAAATGGTTACATCCAGCCAACTTGCTACAAAAGTACTAAATGGTCAATTCACAGGAACAACTCAGCATCCCAAGTGTGCACAACTGGCCCAAAGCAAAACCAAGGTGCGTGGAGGTCCGAACACTTCATTCAGGTGATAAGCCAATTAACTAACCCATCAGTCTTTTTCCAACTCCCTGTTCAGAAAATCCATTTAATACATGGTCCACAGATAGGGGACGTATCAGATATTAAACTGATAAGAACAGATTTATTTATTTATTTAATTTATTTATTTGTTTTTCTTTATTTCATACAAAACTCAGAAAACACCTCCTATGTTAAGTGATAAAGTCACAAATGTCCAACAAGAAGTGAATGTGGTAAGAAGGAGCTGAGAGATTCCAAGTCCAGCTGTCGTTCCTCCGCACGGCCCGCCTCATAAAACCGGCCGGGGCTGCTGGGTGAGCAGGAGACCAAATCTCTTCTTGATGGAGAAGCGATGTCGGGAATACTTGTCATCGGGAGAGAAGCGGGCTGGATGGGCTGAAGAGGTCAGCTGTCCACTGGGAGCCACTTTCTTCATGGTGTACACCCGATCTCCCTGCTCATCCAGGTAATACTGCAGGAACATGTCTGCCGCGTACAGTATAAGAACAGATACCACACTTGATTTTAGCCAAAAGGGGCCTCGACAACAGGGCCGCTTATCGCCATTGCAAAGCACTTCTCAAGGCAACAGCCTACGGGCCCCAGCCAGCCCTAGACACAGTCCGGGAGGCTTCCTTCTCCTCTCTCACAAACCAGGGGAACCGTGCGTCCTACGCTCAGAAGTCACCAGCATTATGCTCCTCTTTGTGTTCGCCATCTGCATAGCTCCACCCCCACCCGCCACTTTTGCACACGCCTTTTCTTCGCACGCAATTCCTGGTGCCATAGCACGCCAAGCAGAAAAACGTATAGGAGTGAATGGAGAAGTAGTAGTGAGAAAAAAAAGGAAGTATGCATTGTTGATTGTGATGTCACGGCCCCATTGTTGAGTGTTCCATCAGGGCCCTTGTGATGTCATCCAATAGCTGACCTTACTTGACCTCTTTGACCTCTTGACCTGACAAGGCTCTTGTGACACGTGCAGTGTTCCGTCCATTGTCCAGACAAGGCAGGGCCCTTGTGATGTCATCCAATAGCTGACCTTACTTGACCTCTTTGACCTCTTGACCTGACAAGGCTCTTGTGACACGTGCAGTGTTCCGTCCATTGTCCAGACAAGGCAGGTGCTGATACATAGGAAGTGCTGGACTACTTGTTAACCTCCAAGTAATCCAGTTCAAAGGATCCACAAGAGGGAGACACAGGCAAACTTTACTCATTTATTATTGCGGCACTGGAAAAGCTAAATGGTTACATCCAGCCAACTTGCTACAAAAGTACTAAATGGTCAATTCACAGGAACAACTCAGCATCCCAAGTGTGCACAACTGGCCCAAAGCAAAACCAAGGTGCGTGGAGGTCCGAACACTTCATTCAGGTGATAAGCCAATTAACTAACCCATCAGTCTTTTTCCAACTCCCTGTTCAGAAAATCCATTTAATACATGGTCCACAGATAGGGGACGTATCAGATATTAAACTGATAAGAACAGATTTATTTATTTATTTAATTTATTTATTTGTTTTTCTTTATTTCATACAAAACTCAGAAAACACCTCCTATGTTAAGTGATAAAGTCACAAATGTCCAACAAGAAGTGAATGTGGTAAGAAGGAGCTGAGAGATTCCAAGTCCAGCTGTCGTTCCTCCGCACGGCCCGCCTCATAAAACCGGCCGGGGCTGCTGGGTGAGCAGGAGACCAAATCTCTTCTTGATGGAGAAGCGATGTCGGGAATACTTGTCATCGGGAGAGAAGCGGGCTGGATGGGCTGAAGAGGTCAGCTGTCCACTGGGAGCCACTTTCTTCATGGTGTACACCCGATCTCCCTGCTCATCCAGGTAATACTGCAGGAACATGTCTTTTTTTTCTTTTGTTTTTAAACCACTCAGTGGTCAGTAACTAAAAGCTCTAAATATACTTATAGCGAAGCTGAAACCAACCTCATCATCGTGGTCATAATTTCTTTTTATTTATATTTTGTAATTTATATTCTTACTCAAATTTTGTTCCTCAAAAATCTCCATTTCTTAAATTTCCACACACCCTCACTATCTACACCACCACCGTACTTTCTATCCCAACAATATATTATATATAATCTAGACAATATTAATTTCACACACTCTTCCTCTGATACCATTTCTCTTTTGAACACCCACAAATTTCTCACATCCCATAAACACTCCATTACACACACAATTATAAACCATAACAACCTAATATTCTGTTTCCCACTTGCACCTAAACCAAGCATAGCTACTTTCCACTCCATATACTTTACCCCAGTCAATTCTTTAATCATCCCTCCCATTCCTTTCCATACATTTTGCGCATACTTATCATCCCACCACAAATGTCTCACACTTTCACTTGCACCACACCCTTCTCTTGGACAACATTCAGACTTAACCAAGTCTCTCTTCTTCTGTACTTCTCTCACTGGCAAAATATTCTGCAATCCCATCCATACAATATCCTTTTGTCTGTTTGACACTCCCTTGATACTCAACTTTTTCCACACCGTCACCGCCATATCCGACCTCAATCCCATAATATCACACTCAAGTTCATCCTTACATATCACATTCATCACCGCTTTCTTATTCTTAAATCCATTCATCTCAATCCTCACCAGATCATGTTTTCTGATAAATTTTTCCACCACCTTATACCATTCAGAACACTTAAACGCCACAGGCACCCTTGCATCTCTAGTCCTCCATCTTAATCCATACATCATCCACCCAGCCATATATCGCATCATATAAGCACATTTATTCTCTTTCCCATACATTATAACAAAATTCTTAATATACGCCACACCAAAAAAACACTCAAACTCCGGCAACCCAAGTCCTCCTCTTTCTTTAGATTTACACACATCCATTCTCTTCAATTTCTCCATTTTACTTGCCCATAGAAAGGTAAATACCATTTTCTCCACCTTTCTCATTTTCACTGTGTTAGCTGGAAAAATAGAGAACACAAACCAAATAACCGGTATAATAACCGACTTAACAATCAAAACTTTCCCAGACAAACTCAAATCTCTCATTCTCCAATAATTAAATTTCCTTTCAATCCGCTTCCCACATTCCTCCCAGCTTTCATCCCCCTTCAAATTGTCATTAAAAAGAACTCCTAACACTTTAATAGCACCACTTTCATATACCACATCCTCCAAACTCACCGAACTATCCCCAAAGCACTTAAACGAACATTTATTCCAGTTAACCCTGAACCCCGATGCACCACAAAAAAGATCCAGAATCAATCTACCTCTCCTCATCGCAGCCATGTTATCATTCAGAATCACCACATCATCCATATATCCTAAAATATTCACATATTTCCCCCCACTCCCTGGAATAAGCATTCCTCTCATCACCTTATCCTTCCTAACCATACATATCAACACTTCAATCACACTTATAAATAAGACAGGGGACATAGGACATCCCTGTCTTACACCCGACAACACATCGACCCTTTTACTCAAACTCCCATTAACTAGCACTTCACTACTAACTCCATCATATAAACTTCTCACACACTTCAAAAAACCCTCAGGATACCCCATCACACTCAACACTTTAAACATATATTCATGTGAAACCCGATCAAACGCTTTTTCAAAATCAACTGACAACACCATACATTTCTGCTTCCTGTCCTTACAATCTCCAATCACATCCCTCAATAACATCAGATTCTCATTCATACTTCTCCCTGGCACCGCACATACCTGATCCTCCCCAACCACACTCCCAACAACACTACGCATACGATTCGCCAGAAACTTACTAAAAATCTTGTAATCCACATTTAATAGCGTGATCGGTCTCCAATTCTCAACTCTCTTCTTCTCCCCTTTCTTAAAAATCAAAACCACCACCCCCTCTTTCATAGATTCACTCAATACACCCTTTTGCCACATATAATTACATACTTCAAACACATCCTCTCCCATCCACTCCCATGCTTTCATGTAAAGCTCCACTGGAATCCCATCTTTCCCTGGTGTTCTATTCCTTTTAGAATCAAAAACAATCTTCTTTATCTCCTCCAAAGACATACCAGCACACAAACGCTCCTCCTCTCCCTTATCTAACTTTCCCTCCAAACACCTTACAACCTCCTCCATTAACCTTTTATCCACCCACTTATTTGCATACAAACCTGAATAGAATTTCTCTACTTCAGTAATCACACCATCACCACAAATACACTGCCCCATCTCATTTACCACCTCATCCATATCTTCCTTCTTTCCACACACCTTCTTAAAGAAAAACCTTGTACACTTCTCATTCTCTTCCAAAACCATCACTTTTGACCGAAAAATAATCTCTTTACCCTTTCTCTCCATAATTTGTCTCAACTCTTTTTTCCCTTTCATCATTAAGTCATCCACATCCACACCCAAACCTTTTAATTTTTTAAGCCATTCAATCCTCATATTCAATTCTTTATATTCATCCCTCAACATCCTAGCTTTCTTGCCTCCCCATTTCCTAAAAAATACTTTAACTCTTTTTTTCATCCAGTCCCACCATTCTAATACATCCACAAACTCCCTCTTCTTTCCCTTCCATTTCATATATTCAACTCTGAAATGTTCCATAACTCTTAAATCATCCAACAAACTAACATTCAACTTCCAATACCCCCTCCCATATGTACTCCCATCTGCTCCTTCCACACAACACTTCAAACACATATGATCCGTGAACCAAACATTCTCCTGTGAATACTTAATACACTTTAAATTTTTGGATACAAAGATGAAATCGATCCTTGATGCTACATTTCCTGTCTCAGATATAAAAGTGCACGGTGGTGGCCTCCCCAGCACGACCTCAGCTATATCTAGGAGAGAAAAATCGTCAATTAGCTTGCGTAGTATATTCCCTGATACATCTTTCTTCTCACCTTCTACCACACAATTAAAATCACCCAGCAGAATAGTCTCCATTCTCCCCACCAAAAACACATTCAATCTCTCTAATAAACTCACCCTCTCATCTTTTTTTGTAGACCCATACACATTCACTAATCTAAACTTCCATTTATTGTACTTTATAACAGCCAAAATGCACCTCCCTGCCTCAACTACTGTATACGACTCCACACTCATCCTATTATTATTTAACAGAATCCCCACCCCCGAATTCCTATTCTCACATGACCCAGACCAAACAGATTCTCCATGTTTCCATTCATCCTTACTTAACCCCTCAGCAATCCCACATTCTTGCAAACATATAACATCAGCATCTTGATTTTTTATAAAGTCGAGGACTGTTGCCCTCCTTGTCCTTGACTTTAGTAGACGGACATTCAAGGATAAGACATTGATGCCAGCTTTGTCCCCCATACTCGGACTTTTTTGAGGGTATAGTTCTCACATCCCCTCATTATCCTTAGCCTTCTTCTCCTTGCAGGGAGTAACCACAGCTGAAGGCCCCAGTCTCTAGACCTTCTAAAAAACGTTGTTCATTTGCCACCTCAGGGTTGGGAAAGACTCTGTCCCCCCGGGGGCTTGCATCCTCGCTTGATGGAGAATCAAACCTAGGTCTCTTAACAGATAAGTCCAAACCAAATTCCTCCATACTCGATGCTGGTCTGGAGAAATCTCCCTGGCCTCTAATAACAACCTCCACCTGCTCCTGCTCCTCCTCCTCCTCCTCCCCAGGCACAACTGGGGTCTTGGACAAGGACACGTCCATTTCCCCCTCTCCTTGTAACCCAGTAATCTCGTCAGGTGGAAGAACAATGTCTGGAGGAGAAAAGTCCATCACTCCTTCATTTGCCTCTCCCGACACGCCCCCCGCCTCCACCACAACACCGTCACCACTTTCATCGAATCCGGGCTTACTCTGGACCGGTTTCTGAAACCTCGCGGGGACCGAAGGCCGTGTTTTAGCGGCCTCAGAATATGACTTAGGCTTAGACTTTGGTGGGTTAACGTTCAAAGGGCAATCCCGGAACACGTGACCAACCTGGCCACACACATTACATTCCCTTTGATTGGTACAGGAACTAGATAGATGGCCTTCCTTGTTACACTTGGAACACCGCAATGGTGTCTCTCTGCAACCATCCATAGTATGGCCATAGATTTTGCATTTCCTGCAAAAAGCTGGATTACCGGGAAAGAATAGAAACCCTTTATCCCTCCCGATTGCAAATGACATCGGGGGGTAGCACAAACCACCTGGCCTAGAAATATCTGCTTTGAAACGAACAAAAAATTTGTATTTCCCTGTCCACAGGGATTCAGAATTCAGCACTTTGTGCGCAAACCGCACCACCTCACAGTATCTTCCCAGGAAAACAGCAATGTTCTCAAGAGATACATATGGGTTGTGCATATAGACAACTAACGGAATGTCATCATTATATAAGACGGTGAAAGTAACCCCGTCAAGGGCAGGGTCACTCTCAAATCCCTTCAATAGGGTAAGGAGATTGTGGCATGCAGCAGGATTTGTTAGAACCAAAGTATAACATCCTCTCTTTGGATCCTGGAGGCACAAAATCTCCTCTCGTCTAACCAGCAATAAACGGAACAGTACCTCATGCACAAAGTATTCCAAAGTAAATTTCTCTCTCTTCTCCTCCTCGATGTAGATCCCGAATCCGTTTTTGACCCGATAGTCCTCGGTCCCCGCAGAGCGGATGGTAACGCCCATCTTCAAAGTCGTCCCTCGTCCGCCGTCCGATCCAGTCACTGGGACTAATCCTATCCCCAATAGCAGCAGGGAGGTAAGGTACCGGCTATAAACCGGCACCCCCCTCCCAGGCCGAGGAATCGGGTACCCAGAAACACTCTGGCAAGACCAAGCAAGTACAGTATAAGAACAGATACCACACTTGATTTTAGCCAAAAGGGGCCTCGACAACAGGGCCGCTTATCGCCATTGCAAAGCACTTCTCAAGGCAACAGCCTACGGGCCCCAGCCAGCCCTAGACACAGTCCGGGAGGCTTCCTTCTCCTCTCTCACAAACCAGGGGAACCGTGCGTCCTACGCTCAGAAGTCACCAGCATTATGCTCCTCTTTGTGTTCGCCATCTGCATAGCTCCACCCCCACCCGCCACTTTTGCACACGCCTTTTCTTCGCACGCAATTCCTGGTGCCATAGCACGCCAAGCAGAAAAACGTATAGGAGTGAATGGAGAAGTAGTAGTGAGAAAAAAAAGGAAGTATGCATTGTTGATTGTGATGTCACGGCCCCATTGTTGAGTGTTCCATCAGGGCCCTTGTGATGTCATCCAATAGCTGACCTTACTTGACCTCTTTGACCTCTTGACCTGACAAGGCTCTTGTGACACGTGCAGTGTTCCGTCCATTGTCCAGACAAGGCAGGGCCCTTGTGATGTCATCCAATAGCTGACCTTACTTGACCTCTTTGACCTCTTGACCTGACAAGGCTCTTGTGACACGTGCAGTGTTCCGTCCATTGTCCAGACAAGGCAGGTGCTGATACATAGGAAGTGCTGGACTACTTGTTAACCTCCAAGTAATCCAGTTCAAAGGATCCACAAGAGGGAGACACAGGCAAACTTTACTCATTTATTATTGCGGCACTGGAAAAGCTAAATGGTTACATCCAGCCAACTTGCTACAAAAGTACTAAATGGTCAATTCACAGGAACAACTCAGCATCCCAAGTGTGCACAACTGGCCCAAAGCAAAACCAAGGTGCGTGGAGGTCCGAACACTTCATTCAGGTGATAAGCCAATTAACTAACCCATCAGTCTTTTTCCAACTCCCTGTTCAGAAAATCCATTTAATACATGGTCCACAGATAGGGGACGTATCAGATATTAAACTGATAAGAACAGATTTATTTATTTATTTAATTTATTTATTTGTTTTTCTTTATTTCATACAAAACTCAGAAAACACCTCCTATGTTAAGTGATAAAGTCACAAATGTCCAACAAGAAGTGAATGTGGTAAGAAGGAGCTGAGAGATTCCAAGTCCAGCTGTCGTTCCTCCGCACGGCCCGCCTCATAAAACCGGCCGGGGCTGCTGGGTGAGCAGGAGACCAAATCTCTTCTTGATGGAGAAGCGATGTCGGGAATACTTGTCATCGGGAGAGAAGCGGGCTGGATGGGCTGAAGAGGTCAGCTGTCCACTGGGAGCCACTTTCTTCATGGTGTACACCCGATCTCCCTGCTCATCCAGGTAATACTGCAGGAACATGTCTGCCGCGTACAGTATAAGAACAGATACCACACTTGATTTTAGCCAAAAGGGGCCTCGACAACAGGGCCGCTTATCGCCATTGCAAAGCACTTCTCAAGGCAACAGCCTACGGGCCCCAGCCAGCCCTAGACACAGTCCGGGAGGCTTCCTTCTCCTCTCTCACAAACCAGGGGAACCGTGCGTCCTACGCTCAGAAGTCACCAGCATTATGCTCCTCTTTGTGTTCGCCATCTGCATAGCTCCACCCCCACCCGCCACTTTTGCACACGCCTTTTCTTCGCACGCAATTCCTGGTGCCATAGCACGCCAAGCAGAAAAACGTATAGGAGTGAATGGAGAAGTAGTAGTGAGAAAAAAAAGGAAGTATGCATTGTTGATTGTGATGTCACGGCCCCATTGTTGAGTGTTCCATCAGGGCCCTTGTGATGTCATCCAATAGCTGACCTTACTTGACCTCTTTGACCTCTTGACCTGACAAGGCTCTTGTGACACGTGCAGTGTTCCGTCCATTGTCCAGACAAGGCAGGGCCCTTGTGATGTCATCCAATAGCTGACCTTACTTGACCTCTTTGACCTCTTGACCTGACAAGGCTCTTGTGACACGTGCAGTGTTCCGTCCATTGTCCAGACAAGGCAGGTGCTGATACATAGGAAGTGCTGGACTACTTGTTAACCTCCAAGTAATCCAGTTCAAAGGATCCACAAGAGGGAGACACAGGCAAACTTTACTCATTTATTATTGCGGCACTGGAAAAGCTAAATGGTTACATCCAGCCAACTTGCTACAAAAGTACTAAATGGTCAATTCACAGGAACAACTCAGCATCCCAAGTGTGCACAACTGGCCCAAAGCAAAACCAAGGTGCGTGGAGGTCCGAACACTTCATTCAGGTGATAAGCCAATTAACTAACCCATCAGTCTTTTTCCAACTCCCTGTTCAGAAAATCCATTTAATACATGGTCCACAGATAGGGGACGTATCAGATATTAAACTGATAAGAACAGATTTATTTATTTATTTAATTTATTTATTTGTTTTTCTTTATTTCATACAAAACTCAGAAAACACCTCCTATGTTAAGTGATAAAGTCACAAATGTCCAACAAGAAGTGAATGTGGTAAGAAGGAGCTGAGAGATTCCAAGTCCAGCTGTCGTTCCTCCGCACGGCCCGCCTCATAAAACCGGCCGGGGCTGCTGGGTGAGCAGGAGACCAAATCTCTTCTTGATGGAGAAGCGATGTCGGGAATACTTGTCATCGGGAGAGAAGCGGGCTGGATGGGCTGAAGAGGTCAGCTGTCCACTGGGAGCCACTTTCTTCATGGTGTACACCCGATCTCCCTGCTCATCCAGGTAATACTGCAGGAACATGTCTGCCGCGTACAGTATAAGAACAGATACCACACTTGATTTTAGCCAAAAGGGGCCTCGACAACAGGGCCGCTTATCGCCATTGCAAAGCACTTCTCAAGGCAACAGCCTACGGGCCCCAGCCAGCCCTAGACACAGTCCGGGAGGCTTCCTTCTCCTCTCTCACAAACCAGGGGAACCGTGCGTCCTACGCTCAGAAGTCACCAGCATTATGCTCCTCTTTGTGTTCGCCATCTGCATAGCTCCACCCCCACCCGCCACTTTTGCACACGCCTTTTCTTCGCACGCAATTCCTGGTGCCATAGCACGCCAAGCAGAAAAACGTATAGGAGTGAATGGAGAAGTAGTAGTGAGAAAAAAAAGGAAGTATGCATTGTTGATTGTGATGTCACGGCCCCATTGTTGAGTGTTCCATCAGGGCCCTTGTGATGTCATCCAATAGCTGACCTTACTTGACCTCTTTGACCTCTTGACCTGACAAGGCTCTTGTGACACGTGCAGTGTTCCGTCCATTGTCCAGACAAGGCAGGGCCCTTGTGATGTCATCCAATAGCTGACCTTACTTGACCTCTTTGACCTCTTGACCTGACAAGGCTCTTGTGACACGTGCAGTGTTCCGTCCATTGTCCAGACAAGGCAGGTGCTGATACATAGGAAGTGCTGGACTACTTGTTAACCTCCAAGTAATCCAGTTCAAAGGATCCACAAGAGGGAGACACAGGCAAACTTTACTCATTTATTATTGCGGCACTGGAAAAGCTAAATGGTTACATCCAGCCAACTTGCTACAAAAGTACTAAATGGTCAATTCACAGGAACAACTCAGCATCCCAAGTGTGCACAACTGGCCCAAAGCAAAACCAAGGTGCGTGGAGGTCCGAACACTTCATTCAGGTGATAAGCCAATTAACTAACCCATCAGTCTTTTTCCAACTCCCTGTTCAGAAAATCCATTTAATACATGGTCCACAGATAGGGGACGTATCAGATATTAAACTGATAAGAACAGATTTATTTATTTATTTAATTTATTTATTTGTTTTTCTTTATTTCATACAAAACTCAGAAAACACCTCCTATGTTAAGTGATAAAGTCACAAATGTCCAACAAGAAGTGAATGTGGTAAGAAGGAGCTGAGAGATTCCAAGTCCAGCTGTCGTTCCTCCGCACGGCCCGCCTCATAAAACCGGCCGGGGCTGCTGGGTGAGCAGGAGACCAAATCTCTTCTTGATGGAGAAGCGATGTCGGGAATACTTGTCATCGGGAGAGAAGCGGGCTGGATGGGCTGAAGAGGTCAGCTGTCCACTGGGAGCCACTTTCTTCATGGTGTACACCCGATCTCCCTGCTCATCCAGGTAATACTGCAGGAACATGTCTGCCGCGTACAGTATAAGAACAGATACCACACTTGATTTTAGCCAAAAGGGGCCTCGACAACAGGGCCGCTTATCGCCATTGCAAAGCACTTCTCAAGGCAACAGCCTACGGGCCCCAGCCAGCCCTAGACACAGTCCGGGAGGCTTCCTTCTCCTCTCTCACAAACCAGGGGAACCGTGCGTCCTACGCTCAGAAGTCACCAGCATTATGCTCCTCTTTGTGTTCGCCATCTGCATAGCTCCACCCCCACCCGCCACTTTTGCACACGCCTTTTCTTCGCACGCAATTCCTGGTGCCATAGCACGCCAAGCAGAAAAACGTATAGGAGTGAATGGAGAAGTAGTAGTGAGAAAAAAAAGGAAGTATGCATTGTTGATTGTGATGTCACGGCCCCATTGTTGAGTGTTCCATCAGGGCCCTTGTGATGTCATCCAATAGCTGACCTTACTTGACCTCTTTGACCTCTTGACCTGACAAGGCTCTTGTGACACGTGCAGTGTTCCGTCCATTGTCCAGACAAGGCAGGGCCCTTGTGATGTCATCCAATAGCTGACCTTACTTGACCTCTTTGACCTCTTGACCTGACAAGGCTCTTGTGACACGTGCAGTGTTCCGTCCATTGTCCAGACAAGGCAGGTGCTGATACATAGGAAGTGCTGGACTACTTGTTAACCTCCAAGTAATCCAGTTCAAAGGATCCACAAGAGGGAGACACAGGCAAACTTTACTCATTTATTATTGCGGCACTGGAAAAGCTAAATGGTTACATCCAGCCAACTTGCTACAAAAGTACTAAATGGTCAATTCACAGGAACAACTCAGCATCCCAAGTGTGCACAACTGGCCCAAAGCAAAACCAAGGTGCGTGGAGGTCCGAACACTTCATTCAGGTGATAAGCCAATTAACTAACCCATCAGTCTTTTTCCAACTCCCTGTTCAGAAAATCCATTTAATACATGGTCCACAGATAGGGGACGTATCAGATATTAAACTGATAAGAACAGATTTATTTATTTATTTAATTTATTTATTTGTTTTTCTTTATTTCATACAAAACTCAGAAAACACCTCCTATGTTAAGTGATAAAGTCACAAATGTCCAACAAGAAGTGAATGTGGTAAGAAGGAGCTGAGAGATTCCAAGTCCAGCTGTCGTTCCTCCGCACGGCCCGCCTCATAAAACCGGCCGGGGCTGCTGGGTGAGCAGGAGACCAAATCTCTTCTTGATGGAGAAGCGATGTCGGGAATACTTGTCATCGGGAGAGAAGCGGGCTGGATGGGCTGAAGAGGTCAGCTGTCCACTGGGAGCCACTTTCTTCATGGTGTACACCCGATCTCCCTGCTCATCCAGGTAATACTGCAGGAACATGTCTGCCGCGTACAGTATAAGAACAGATACCACACTTGATTTTAGCCAAAAGGGGCCTCGACAACAGGGCCGCTTATCGCCATTGCAAAGCACTTCTCAAGGCAACAGCCTACGGGCCCCAGCCAGCCCTAGACACAGTCCGGGAGGCTTCCTTCTCCTCTCTCACAAACCAGGGGAACCGTGCGTCCTACGCTCAGAAGTCACCAGCATTATGCTCCTCTTTGTGTTCGCCATCTGCATAGCTCCACCCCCACCCGCCACTTTTGCACACGCCTTTTCTTCGCACGCAATTCCTGGTGCCATAGCACGCCAAGCAGAAAAACGTATAGGAGTGAATGGAGAAGTAGTAGTGAGAAAAAAAAGGAAGTATGCATTGTTGATTGTGATGTCACGGCCCCATTGTTGAGTGTTCCATCAGGGCCCTTGTGATGTCATCCAATAGCTGACCTTACTTGACCTCTTTGACCTCTTGACCTGACAAGGCTCTTGTGACACGTGCAGTGTTCCGTCCATTGTCCAGACAAGGCAGGGCCCTTGTGATGTCATCCAATAGCTGACCTTACTTGACCTCTTTGACCTCTTGACCTGACAAGGCTCTTGTGACACGTGCAGTGTTCCGTCCATTGTCCAGACAAGGCAGGTGCTGATACATAGGAAGTGCTGGACTACTTGTTAACCTCCAAGTAATCCAGTTCAAAGGATCCACAAGAGGGAGACACAGGCAAACTTTACTCATTTATTATTGCGGCACTGGAAAAGCTAAATGGTTACATCCAGCCAACTTGCTACAAAAGTACTAAATGGTCAATTCACAGGAACAACTCAGCATCCCAAGTGTGCACAACTGGCCCAAAGCAAAACCAAGGTGCGTGGAGGTCCGAACACTTCATTCAGGTGATAAGCCAATTAACTAACCCATCAGTCTTTTTCCAACTCCCTGTTCAGAAAATCCATTTAATACATGGTCCACAGATAGGGGACGTATCAGATATTAAACTGATAAGAACAGATTTATTTATTTATTTAATTTATTTATTTGTTTTTCTTTATTTCATACAAAACTCAGAAAACACCTCCTATGTTAAGTGATAAAGTCACAAATGTCCAACAAGAAGTGAATGTGGTAAGAAGGAGCTGAGAGATTCCAAGTCCAGCTGTCGTTCCTCCGCACGGCCCGCCTCATAAAACCGGCCGGGGCTGCTGGGTGAGCAGGAGACCAAATCTCTTCTTGATGGAGAAGCGATGTCGGGAATACTTGTCATCGGGAGAGAAGCGGGCTGGATGGGCTGAAGAGGTCAGCTGTCCACTGGGAGCCACTTTCTTCATGGTGTACACCCGATCTCCCTGCTCATCCAGGTAATACTGCAGGAACATGTCTGCCGCGTACAGTATAAGAACAGATACCACACTTGATTTTAGCCAAAAGGGGCCTCGACAACAGGGCCGCTTATCGCCATTGCAAAGCACTTCTCAAGGCAACAGCCTACGGGCCCCAGCCAGCCCTAGACACAGTCCGGGAGGCTTCCTTCTCCTCTCTCACAAACCAGGGGAACCGTGCGTCCTACGCTCAGAAGTCACCAGCATTATGCTCCTCTTTGTGTTCGCCATCTGCATAGCTCCACCCCCACCCGCCACTTTTGCACACGCCTTTTCTTCGCACGCAATTCCTGGTGCCATAGCACGCCAAGCAGAAAAACGTATAGGAGTGAATGGAGAAGTAGTAGTGAGAAAAAAAAGGAAGTATGCATTGTTGATTGTGATGTCACGGCCCCATTGTTGAGTGTTCCATCAGGGCCCTTGTGATGTCATCCAATAGCTGACCTTACTTGACCTCTTTGACCTCTTGACCTGACAAGGCTCTTGTGACACGTGCAGTGTTCCGTCCATTGTCCAGACAAGGCAGGGCCCTTGTGATGTCATCCAATAGCTGACCTTACTTGACCTCTTTGACCTCTTGACCTGACAAGGCTCTTGTGACACGTGCAGTGTTCCGTCCATTGTCCAGACAAGGCAGGTGCTGATACATAGGAAGTGCTGGACTACTTGTTAACCTCCAAGTAATCCAGTTCAAAGGATCCACAAGAGGGAGACACAGGCAAACTTTACTCATTTATTATTGCGGCACTGGAAAAGCTAAATGGTTACATCCAGCCAACTTGCTACAAAAGTACTAAATGGTCAATTCACAGGAACAACTCAGCATCCCAAGTGTGCACAACTGGCCCAAAGCAAAACCAAGGTGCGTGGAGGTCCGAACACTTCATTCAGGTGATAAGCCAATTAACTAACCCATCAGTCTTTTTCCAACTCCCTGTTCAGAAAATCCATTTAATACATGGTCCACAGATAGGGGACGTATCAGATATTAAACTGATAAGAACAGATTTATTTATTTATTTAATTTATTTATTTGTTTTTCTTTATTTCATACAAAACTCAGAAAACACCTCCTATGTTAAGTGATAAAGTCACAAATGTCCAACAAGAAGTGAATGTGGTAAGAAGGAGCTGAGAGATTCCAAGTCCAGCTGTCGTTCCTCCGCACGGCCCGCCTCATAAAACCGGCCGGGGCTGCTGGGTGAGCAGGAGACCAAATCTCTTCTTGATGGAGAAGCGATGTCGGGAATACTTGTCATCGGGAGAGAAGCGGGCTGGATGGGCTGAAGAGGTCAGCTGTCCACTGGGAGCCACTTTCTTCATGGTGTACACCCGATCTCCCTGCTCATCCAGGTAATACTGCAGGAACATGTCTGCCGCGTACAGTATAAGAACAGATACCACACTTGATTTTAGCCAAAAGGGGCCTCGACAACAGGGCCGCTTATCGCCATTGCAAAGCACTTCTCAAGGCAACAGCCTACGGGCCCCAGCCAGCCCTAGACACAGTCCGGGAGGCTTCCTTCTCCTCTCTCACAAACCAGGGGAACCGTGCGTCCTACGCTCAGAAGTCACCAGCATTATGCTCCTCTTTGTGTTCGCCATCTGCATAGCTCCACCCCCACCCGCCACTTTTGCACACGCCTTTTCTTCGCACGCAATTCCTGGTGCCATAGCACGCCAAGCAGAAAAACGTATAGGAGTGAATGGAGAAGTAGTAGTGAGAAAAAAAAGGAAGTATGCATTGTTGATTGTGATGTCACGGCCCCATTGTTGAGTGTTCCATCAGGGCCCTTGTGATGTCATCCAATAGCTGACCTTACTTGACCTCTTTGACCTCTTGACCTGACAAGGCTCTTGTGACACGTGCAGTGTTCCGTCCATTGTCCAGACAAGGCAGGGCCCTTGTGATGTCATCCAATAGCTGACCTTACTTGACCTCTTTGACCTCTTGACCTGACAAGGCTCTTGTGACACGTGCAGTGTTCCGTCCATTGTCCAGACAAGGCAGGTGCTGATACATAGGAAGTGCTGGACTACTTGTTAACCTCCAAGTAATCCAGTTCAAAGGATCCACAAGAGGGAGACACAGGCAAACTTTACTCATTTATTATTGCGGCACTGGAAAAGCTAAATGGTTACATCCAGCCAACTTGCTACAAAAGTACTAAATGGTCAATTCACAGGAACAACTCAGCATCCCAAGTGTGCACAACTGGCCCAAAGCAAAACCAAGGTGCGTGGAGGTCCGAACACTTCATTCAGGTGATAAGCCAATTAACTAACCCATCAGTCTTTTTCCAACTCCCTGTTCAGAAAATCCATTTAATACATGGTCCACAGATAGGGGACGTATCAGATATTAAACTGATAAGAACAGATTTATTTATTTATTTAAT
The DNA here is from genome assembly GCF_905171765.1 of Bufo bufo. Taxonomy (NCBI): domain Eukaryota; kingdom Metazoa; phylum Chordata; class Amphibia; order Anura; family Bufonidae; genus Bufo; species Bufo bufo. The sequence goes on along the minus strand of NC_053394.1, from coordinate 370,675,069 downwards.
TTATTTATTTGTTTTTCTTTATTTCATACAAAACTCAGAAAACACCTCCTATGTTAAGTGATAAAGTCACAAATGTCCAACAAGAAGTGAATGTGGTAAGAAGGAGCTGAGAGATTCCAAGTCCAGCTGTCGTTCCTCCGCACGGCCCGCCTCATAAAACCGGCCGGGGCTGCTGGGTGAGCAGGAGACCAAATCTCTTCTTGATGGAGAAGCGATGTCGGGAATACTTGTCATCGGGAGAGAAGCGGGCTGGATGGGCTGAAGAGGTCAGCTGTCCACTGGGAGCCACTTTCTTCATGGTGTACACCCGATCTCCCTGCTCATCCAGGTAATACTGCAGGAACATGTCTGCCGCGTACAGTATAAGAACAGATACCACACTTGATTTTAGCCAAAAGGGGCCTCGACAACAGGGCCGCTTATCGCCATTGCAAAGCACTTCTCAAGGCAACAGCCTACGGGCCCCAGCCAGCCCTAGACACAGTCCGGGAGGCTTCCTTCTCCTCTCTCACAAACCAGGGGAACCGTGCGTCCTACGCTCAGAAGTCACCAGCATTATGCTCCTCTTTGTGTTCGCCATCTGCATAGCTCCACCCCCACCCGCCACTTTTGCACACGCCTTTTCTTCGCACGCAATTCCTGGTGCCATAGCACGCCAAGCAGAAAAACGTATAGGAGTGAATGGAGAAGTAGTAGTGAGAAAAAAAAGGAAGTATGCATTGTTGATTGTGATGTCACGGCCCCATTGTTGAGTGTTCCATCAGGGCCCTTGTGATGTCATCCAATAGCTGACCTTACTTGACCTCTTTGACCTCTTGACCTGACAAGGCTCTTGTGACACGTGCAGTGTTCCGTCCATTGTCCAGACAAGGCAGGGCCCTTGTGATGTCATCCAATAGCTGACCTTACTTGACCTCTTTGACCTCTTGACCTGACAAGGCTCTTGTGACACGTGCAGTGTTCCGTCCATTGTCCAGACAAGGCAGGTGCTGATACATAGGAAGTGCTGGACTACTTGTTAACCTCCAAGTAATCCAGTTCAAAGGATCCACAAGAGGGAGACACAGGCAAACTTTACTCATTTATTATTGCGGCACTGGAAAAGCTAAATGGTTACATCCAGCCAACTTGCTACAAAAGTACTAAATGGTCAATTCACAGGAACAACTCAGCATCCCAAGTGTGCACAACTGGCCCAAAGCAAAACCAAGGTGCGTGGAGGTCCGAACACTTCATTCAGGTGATAAGCCAATTAACTAACCCATCAGTCTTTTTCCAACTCCCTGTTCAGAAAATCCATTTAATACATGGTCCACAGATAGGGGACGTATCAGATATTAAACTGATAAGAACAGATTTATTTATTTATTTAATTTATTTATTTGTTTTTCTTTATTTCATACAAAACTCAGAAAACACCTCCTATGTTAAGTGATAAAGTCACAAATGTCCAACAAGAAGTGAATGTGGTAAGAAGGAGCTGAGAGATTCCAAGTCCAGCTGTCGTTCCTCCGCACGGCCCGCCTCATAAAACCGGCCGGGGCTGCTGGGTGAGCAGGAGACCAAATCTCTTCTTGATGGAGAAGCGATGTCGGGAATACTTGTCATCGGGAGAGAAGCGGGCTGGATGGGCTGAAGAGGTCAGCTGTCCACTGGGAGCCACTTTCTTCATGGTGTACACCCGATCTCCCTGCTCATCCAGGTAATACTGCAGGAACATGTCTGCCGCGTACAGTATAAGAACAGATACCACACTTGATTTTAGCCAAAAGGGGCCTCGACAACAGGGCCGCTTATCGCCATTGCAAAGCACTTCTCAAGGCAACAGCCTACGGGCCCCAGCCAGCCCTAGACACAGTCCGGGAGGCTTCCTTCTCCTCTCTCACAAACCAGGGGAACCGTGCGTCCTACGCTCAGAAGTCACCAGCATTATGCTCCTCTTTGTGTTCGCCATCTGCATAGCTCCACCCCCACCCGCCACTTTTGCACACGCCTTTTCTTCGCACGCAATTCCTGGTGCCATAGCACGCCAAGCAGAAAAACGTATAGGAGTGAATGGAGAAGTAGTAGTGAGAAAAAAAAGGAAGTATGCATTGTTGATTGTGATGTCACGGCCCCATTGTTGAGTGTTCCATCAGGGCCCTTGTGATGTCATCCAATAGCTGACCTTACTTGACCTCTTTGACCTCTTGACCTGACAAGGCTCTTGTGACACGTGCAGTGTTCCGTCCATTGTCCAGACAAGGCAGGGCCCTTGTGATGTCATCCAATAGCTGACCTTACTTGACCTCTTTGACCTCTTGACCTGACAAGGCTCTTGTGACACGTGCAGTGTTCCGTCCATTGTCCAGACAAGGCAGGTGCTGATACATAGGAAGTGCTGGACTACTTGTTAACCTCCAAGTAATCCAGTTCAAAGGATCCACAAGAGGGAGACACAGGCAAACTTTACTCATTTATTATTGCGGCACTGGAAAAGCTAAATGGTTACATCCAGCCAACTTGCTACAAAAGTACTAAATGGTCAATTCACAGGAACAACTCAGCATCCCAAGTGTGCACAACTGGCCCAAAGCAAAACCAAGGTGCGTGGAGGTCCGAACACTTCATTCAGGTGATAAGCCAATTAACTAACCCATCAGTCTTTTTCCAACTCCCTGTTCAGAAAATCCATTTAATACATGGTCCACAGATAGGGGACGTATCAGATATTAAACTGATAAGAACAGATTTATTTATTTATTTAATTTATTTATTTGTTTTTCTTTATTTCATACAAAACTCAGAAAACACCTCCTATGTTAAGTGATAAAGTCACAAATGTCCAACAAGAAGTGAATGTGGTAAGAAGGAGCTGAGAGATTCCAAGTCCAGCTGTCGTTCCTCCGCACGGCCCGCCTCATAAAACCGGCCGGGGCTGCTGGGTGAGCAGGAGACCAAATCTCTTCTTGATGGAGAAGCGATGTCGGGAATACTTGTCATCGGGAGAGAAGCGGGCTGGATGGGCTGAAGAGGTCAGCTGTCCACTGGGAGCCACTTTCTTCATGGTGTACACCCGATCTCCCTGCTCATCCAGGTAATACTGCAGGAACATGTCTGCCGCGTACAGTATAAGAACAGATACCACACTTGATTTTAGCCAAAAGGGGCCTCGACAACAGGGCCGCTTATCGCCATTGCAAAGCACTTCTCAAGGCAACAGCCTACGGGCCCCAGCCAGCCCTAGACACAGTCCGGGAGGCTTCCTTCTCCTCTCTCACAAACCAGGGGAACCGTGCGTCCTACGCTCAGAAGTCACCAGCATTATGCTCCTCTTTGTGTTCGCCATCTGCATAGCTCCACCCCCACCCGCCACTTTTGCACACGCCTTTTCTTCGCACGCAATTCCTGGTGCCATAGCACGCCAAGCAGAAAAACGTATAGGAGTGAATGGAGAAGTAGTAGTGAGAAAAAAAAGGAAGTATGCATTGTTGATTGTGATGTCACGGCCCCATTGTTGAGTGTTCCATCAGGGCCCTTGTGATGTCATCCAATAGCTGACCTTACTTGACCTCTTTGACCTCTTGACCTGACAAGGCTCTTGTGACACGTGCAGTGTTCCGTCCATTGTCCAGACAAGGCAGGGCCCTTGTGATGTCATCCAATAGCTGACCTTACTTGACCTCTTTGACCTCTTGACCTGACAAGGCTCTTGTGACACGTGCAGTGTTCCGTCCATTGTCCAGACAAGGCAGGTGCTGATACATAGGAAGTGCTGGACTACTTGTTAACCTCCAAGTAATCCAGTTCAAAGGATCCACAAGAGGGAGACACAGGCAAACTTTACTCATTTATTATTGCGGCACTGGAAAAGCTAAATGGTTACATCCAGCCAACTTGCTACAAAAGTACTAAATGGTCAATTCACAGGAACAACTCAGCATCCCAAGTGTGCACAACTGGCCCAAAGCAAAACCAAGGTGCGTGGAGGTCCGAACACTTCATTCAGGTGATAAGCCAATTAACTAACCCATCAGTCTTTTTCCAACTCCCTGTTCAGAAAATCCATTTAATACATGGTCCACAGATAGGGGACGTATCAGATATTAAACTGATAAGAACAGATTTATTTATTTATTTAATTTATTTATTTGTTTTTCTTTATTTCATACAAAACTCAGAAAACACCTCCTATGTTAAGTGATAAAGTCACAAATGTCCAACAAGAAGTGAATGTGGTAAGAAGGAGCTGAGAGATTCCAAGTCCAGCTGTCGTTCCTCCGCACGGCCCGCCTCATAAAACCGGCCGGGGCTGCTGGGTGAGCAGGAGACCAAATCTCTTCTTGATGGAGAAGCGATGTCGGGAATACTTGTCATCGGGAGAGAAGCGGGCTGGATGGGCTGAAGAGGTCAGCTGTCCACTGGGAGCCACTTTCTTCATGGTGTACACCCGATCTCCCTGCTCATCCAGGTAATACTGCAGGAACATGTCTGCCGCGTACAGTATAAGAACAGATACCACACTTGATTTTAGCCAAAAGGGGCCTCGACAACAGGGCCGCTTATCGCCATTGCAAAGCACTTCTCAAGGCAACAGCCTACGGGCCCCAGCCAGCCCTAGACACAGTCCGGGAGGCTTCCTTCTCCTCTCTCACAAACCAGGGGAACCGTGCGTCCTACGCTCAGAAGTCACCAGCATTATGCTCCTCTTTGTGTTCGCCATCTGCATAGCTCCACCCCCACCCGCCACTTTTGCACACGCCTTTTCTTCGCACGCAATTCCTGGTGCCATAGCACGCCAAGCAGAAAAACGTATAGGAGTGAATGGAGAAGTAGTAGTGAGAAAAAAAAGGAAGTATGCATTGTTGATTGTGATGTCACGGCCCCATTGTTGAGTGTTCCATCAGGGCCCTTGTGATGTCATCCAATAGCTGACCTTACTTGACCTCTTTGACCTCTTGACCTGACAAGGCTCTTGTGACACGTGCAGTGTTCCGTCCATTGTCCAGACAAGGCAGGGCCCTTGTGATGTCATCCAATAGCTGACCTTACTTGACCTCTTTGACCTCTTGACCTGACAAGGCTCTTGTGACACGTGCAGTGTTCCGTCCATTGTCCAGACAAGGCAGGTGCTGATACATAGGAAGTGCTGGACTACTTGTTAACCTCCAAGTAATCCAGTTCAAAGGATCCACAAGAGGGAGACACAGGCAAACTTTACTCATTTATTATTGCGGCACTGGAAAAGCTAAATGGTTACATCCAGCCAACTTGCTACAAAAGTACTAAATGGTCAATTCACAGGAACAACTCAGCATCCCAAGTGTGCACAACTGGCCCAAAGCAAAACCAAGGTGCGTGGAGGTCCGAACACTTCATTCAGGTGATAAGCCAATTAACTAACCCATCAGTCTTTTTCCAACTCCCTGTTCAGAAAATCCATTTAATACATGGTCCACAGATAGGGGACGTATCAGATATTAAACTGATAAGAACAGATTTATTTATTTATTTAATTTATTTATTTGTTTTTCTTTATTTCATACAAAACTCAGAAAACACCTCCTATGTTAAGTGATAAAGTCACAAATGTCCAACAAGAAGTGAATGTGGTAAGAAGGAGCTGAGAGATTCCAAGTCCAGCTGTCGTTCCTCCGCACGGCCCGCCTCATAAAACCGGCCGGGGCTGCTGGGTGAGCAGGAGACCAAATCTCTTCTTGATGGAGAAGCGATGTCGGGAATACTTGTCATCGGGAGAGAAGCGGGCTGGATGGGCTGAAGAGGTCAGCTGTCCACTGGGAGCCACTTTCTTCATGGTGTACACCCGATCTCCCTGCTCATCCAGGTAATACTGCAGGAACATGTCTGCCGCGTACAGTATAAGAACAGATACCACACTTGATTTTAGCCAAAAGGGGCCTCGACAACAGGGCCGCTTATCGCCATTGCAAAGCACTTCTCAAGGCAACAGCCTACGGGCCCCAGCCAGCCCTAGACACAGTCCGGGAGGCTTCCTTCTCCTCTCTCACAAACCAGGGGAACCGTGCGTCCTACGCTCAGAAGTCACCAGCATTATGCTCCTCTTTGTGTTCGCCATCTGCATAGCTCCACCCCCACCCGCCACTTTTGCACACGCCTTTTCTTCGCACGCAATTCCTGGTGCCATAGCACGCCAAGCAGAAAAACGTATAGGAGTGAATGGAGAAGTAGTAGTGAGAAAAAAAAGGAAGTATGCATTGTTGATTGTGATGTCACGGCCCCATTGTTGAGTGTTCCATCAGGGCCCTTGTGATGTCATCCAATAGCTGACCTTACTTGACCTCTTTGACCTCTTGACCTGACAAGGCTCTTGTGACACGTGCAGTGTTCCGTCCATTGTCCAGACAAGGCAGGGCCCTTGTGATGTCATCCAATAGCTGACCTTACTTGACCTCTTTGACCTCTTGACCTGACAAGGCTCTTGTGACACGTGCAGTGTTCCGTCCATTGTCCAGACAAGGCAGGTGCTGATACATAGGAAGTGCTGGACTACTTGTTAACCTCCAAGTAATCCAGTTCAAAGGATCCACAAGAGGGAGACACAGGCAAACTTTACTCATTTATTATTGCGGCACTGGAAAAGCTAAATGGTTACATCCAGCCAACTTGCTACAAAAGTACTAAATGGTCAATTCACAGGAACAACTCAGCATCCCAAGTGTGCACAACTGGCCCAAAGCAAAACCAAGGTGCGTGGAGGGCCGAACACTTCATTCAGGTGATAAGCCAATTAACTAACCCATCAGTCTTTTTCCAACTCCCTGTTCAGAAAATCCATTTAATACATGGTCCACAGATAGGGGACGTATCAGATATTAAACTGATAAGAACAGATTTATTTATTTATTTAATTTATTTATTTGTTTTTCTTTATTTCATACAAAACTCAGAAAACACCTCCTATGTTAAGTGATAAAGTCACAAATGTCCAACAAGAAGTGAATGTGGTAAGAAGGAGCTGAGAGATTCCAAGTCCAGCTGTCGTTCCTCCGCACGGCCCGCCTCATAAAACCGGCCGGGGCTGCTGGGTGAGCAGGAGACCAAATCTCTTCTTGATGGAGAAGCGATGTCGGGAATACTTGTCATCGGGAGAGAAGCGGGCTGGATGGGCTGAAGAGGTCAGCTGTCCACTGGGAGCCACTTTCTTCATGGTGTACACCCGATCTCCCTGCTCATCCAGGTAATACTGCAGGAACATGTCTGCCGCGTACAGTATAAGAACAGATACCACACTTGATTTTAGCCAAAAGGGGCCTCGACAACAGGGCCGCTTATCGCCATTGCAAAGCACTTCTCAAGGCAACAGCCTACGGGCCCCAGCCAGCCCTAGACACAGTCCGGGAGGCTTCCTTCTCCTCTCTCACAAACCAGGGGAACCGTGCGTCCTACGCTCAGAAGTCACCAGCATTATGCTCCTCTTTGTGTTCGCCATCTGCATAGCTCCACCCCCACCCGCCACTTTTGCACACGCCTTTTCTTCGCACGCAATTCCTGGTGCCATAGCACGCCAAGCAGAAAAACGTATAGGAGTGAATGGAGAAGTAGTAGTGAGAAAAAAAAGGAAGTATGCATTGTTGATTGTGATGTCACGGCCCCATTGTTGAGTGTTCCATCAGGGCCCTTGTGATGTCATCCAATAGCTGACCTTACTTGACCTCTTTGACCTCTTGACCTGACAAGGCTCTTGTGACACGTGCAGTGTTCCGTCCATTGTCCAGACAAGGCAGGGCCCTTGTGATGTCATCCAATAGCTGACCTTACTTGACCTCTTTGACCTCTTGACCTGACAAGGCTCTTGTGACACGTGCAGTGTTCCGTCCATTGTCCAGACAAGGCAGGTGCTGATACATAGGAAGTGCTGGACTACTTGTTAACCTCCAAGTAATCCAGTTCAAAGGATCCACAAGAGGGAGACACAGGCAAACTTTACTCATTTATTATTGCGGCACTGGAAAAGCTAAATGGTTACATCCAGCCAACTTGCTACAAAAGTACTAAATGGTCAATTCACAGGAACAACTCAGCATCCCAAGTGTGCACAACTGGCCCAAAGCAAAACCAAGGTGCGTGGAGGTCCGAACACTTCATTCAGGTGATAAGCCAATTAACTAACCCATCAGTCTTTTTCCAACTCCCTGTTCAGAAAATCCATTTAATACATGGTCCACAGATAGGGGACGTATCAGATATTAAACTGATAAGAACAGATTTATTTATTTATTTAATTTATTTATTTGTTTTTCTTTATTTCATACAAAACTCAGAAAACACCTCCTATGTTAAGTGATAAAGTCACAAATGTCCAACAAGAAGTGAATGTGGTAAGAAGGAGCTGAGAGATTCCAAGTCCAGCTGTCGTTCCTCCGCACGGCCCGCCTCATAAAACCGGCCGGGGCTGCTGGGTGAGCAGGAGACCAAATCTCTTCTTGATGGAGAAGCGATGTCGGGAATACTTGTCATCGGGAGAGAAGCGGGCTGGATGGGCTGAAGAGGTCAGCTGTCCACTGGGAGCCACTTTCTTCATGGTGTACACCCGATCTCCCTGCTCATCCAGGTAATACTGCAGGAACATGTCTGCCGCGTACAGTATAAGAACAGATACCACACTTGATTTTAGCCAAAAGGGGCCTCGACAACAGGGCCGCTTATCGCCATTGCAAAGCACTTCTCAAGGCAACAGCCTACGGGCCCCAGCCAGCCCTAGACACAGTCCGGGAGGCTTCCTTCTCCTCTCTCACAAACCAGGGGAACCGTGCGTCCTACGCTCAGAAGTCACCAGCATTATGCTCCTCTTTGTGTTCGCCATCTGCATAGCTCCACCCCCACCCGCCACTTTTGCACACGCCTTTTCTTCGCACGCAATTCCTGGTGCCATAGCACGCCAAGCAGAAAAACGTATAGGAGTGAATGGAGAAGTAGTAGTGAGAAAAAAAAGGAAGTATGCATTGTTGATTGTGATGTCACGGCCCCATTGTTGAGTGTTCCATCAGGGCCCTTGTGATGTCATCCAATAGCTGACCTTACTTGACCTCTTTGACCTCTTGACCTGACAAGGCTCTTGTGACACGTGCAGTGTTCCGTCCATTGTCCAGACAAGGCAGGGCCCTTGTGATGTCATCCAATAGCTGACCTTACTTGACCTCTTTGACCTCTTGACCTGACAAGGCTCTTGTGACACGTGCAGTGTTCCGTCCATTGTCCAGACAAGGCAGGTGCTGATACATAGGAAGTGCTGGACTACTTGTTAACCTCCAAGTAATCCAGTTCAAAGGATCCACAAGAGGGAGACACAGGCAAACTTTACTCATTTATTATTGCGGCACTGGAAAAGCTAAATGGTTACATCCAGCCAACTTGCTACAAAAGTACTAAATGGTCAATTCACAGGAACAACTCAGCATCCCAAGTGTGCACAACTGGCCCAAAGCAAAACCAAGGTGCGTGGAGGTCCGAACACTTCATTCAGGTGATAAGCCAATTAACTAACCCATCAGTCTTTTTCCAACTCCCTGTTCAGAAAATCCATTTAATACATGGTCCACAGATAGGGGACGTATCAGATATTAAACTGATAAGAACAGATTTATTTATTTATTTAATTTATTTATTTGTTTTTCTTTATTTCATACAAAACTCAGAAAACACCTCCTATGTTAAGTGATAAAGTCACAAATGTCCAACAAGAAGTGAATGTGGTAAGAAGGAGCTGAGAGATTCCAAGTCCAGCTGTCGTTCCTCCGCACGGCCCGCCTCATAAAACCGGCCGGGGCTGCTGGGTGAGCAGGAGACCAAATCTCTTCTTGATGGAGAAGCGATGTCGGGAATACTTGTCATCGGGAGAGAAGCGGGCTGGATGGGCTGAAGAGGTCAGCTGTCCACTGGGAGCCACTTTCTTCATGGTGTACACCCGATCTCCCTGCTCATCCAGGTAATACTGCAGGAACATGTCTGCCGCGTACAGTATAAGAACAGATACCACACTTGATTTTAGCCAAAAGGGGCCTCGACAACAGGGCCGCTTATCGCCATTGCAAAGCACTTCTCAAGGCAACAGCCTACGGGCCCCAGCCAGCCCTAGACACAGTCCGGGAGGCTTCCTTCTCCTCTCTCACAAACCAGGGGAACCGTGCGTCCTACGCTCAGAAGTCACCAGCATTATGCTCCTCTTTGTGTTCGCCATCTGCATAGCTCCACCCCCACCCGCCACTTTTGCACACGCCTTTTCTTCGCACGCAATTCCTGGTGCCATAGCACGCCAAGCAGAAAAACGTATAGGAGTGAATGGAGAAGTAGTAGTGAGAAAAAAAAGGAAGTATGCATTGTTGATTGTGATGTCACGGCCCCATTGTTGAGTGTTCCATCAGGGCCCTTGTGATGTCATCCAATAGCTGACCTTACTTGACCTCTTTGACCTCTTGACCTGACAAGGCTCTTGTGACACGTGCAGTGTTCCGTCCATTGTCCAGACAAGGCAGGGGCCTTGTGATGTCATCCAATAGCTGACCTTACTTGACCTCTTTGACCTCTTGACCTGACAAGGCTCTTGTGACACGTGCAGTGTTCCGTCCATTGTCCAGACAAGGCAGGTGCTGATACATAGGAAGTGCTGGACTACTTGTTAACCTCCAAGTAATCCAGTTCAAAGGATCCACAAGAGGGAGACACAGGCAAACTTTACTCATTTATTATTGCGGCACTGGAAAAGCTAAATGGTTACATCCAGCCAACTTGCTACAAAAGTACTAAATGGTCAATTCACAGGAACAACTCAGCATCCCAAGTGTGCACAACTGGCCCAAAGCAAAACCAAGGTGCGTGGAGGTCCGAACACTTCATTCAGGTGATAAGCCAATTAACTAACCCATCAGTCTTTTTCCAACTCCCTGTTCAGAAAATCCATTTAATACATGGTCCACAGATAGGGGACGTATCAGATATTAAACTGATAAGAACAGATTTATTTATTTATTTAATTTATTTATTTGTTTTTCTTTATTTCATACAAAACTCAGAAAACACCTCCTATGTTAAGTGATAAAGTCACAAATGTCCAACAAGAAGTGAATGTGGTAAGAAGGAGCTGAGAGATTCCAAGTCCAGCTGTCGTTCCTCCGCACGGCCCGCCTCATAAAACCGGCCGGGGCTGCTGGGTGAGCAGGAGACCAAATCTCTTCTTGATGGAGAAGCGATGTCGGGAATACTTGTCATCGGGAGAGAAGCGGGCTGGATGGGCTGAAGAGGTCAGCTGTCCACTGGGAGCCACTTTCTTCATGGTGTACACCCGATCTCCCTGCTCATCCAGGTAATACTGCAGGAACATGTCTGCCGCGTACAGTATAAGAACAGATACCACACTTGATTTTAGCCAAAAGGGGCCTCGACAACAGGGCCGCTTATCGCCATTGCAAAGCACTTCTCAAGGCAACAGCCTACGGGCCCCAGCCAGCCCTAGACACAGTCCGGGAGGCTTCCTTCTCCTCTCTCACAAACCAGGGGAACCGTGCGTCCTACGCTCAGAAGTCACCAGCATTATGCTCCTCTTTGTGTTCGCCATCTGCATAGCTCCACCCCCACCCGCCACTTTTGCACACGCCTTTTCTTCGCACGCAATTCCTGGTGCCATAGCACGCCAAGCAGAAAAACGTATAGGAGTGAATGGAGAAGTAGTAGTGAGAAAAAAAAGGAAGTATGCATTGTTGATTGTGATGTCACGGCCCCATTGTTGAGTGTTCCATCAGGGCCCTTGTGATGTCATCCAATAGCTGACCTTACTTGACCTCTTTGACCTCTTGACCTGACAAGGCTCTTGTGACACGTGCAGTGTTCCGTCCATTGTCCAGACAAGGCAGGGCCCTTGTGATGTCATCCAATAGCTGACCTTACTTGACCTCTTTGACCTCTTGACCTGACAAGGCTCTTGTGACACGTGCAGTGTTCCGTCCATTGTCCAGACAAGGCAGGTGCTGATACATAGGAAGTGCTGGACTACTTGTTAACCTCCAAGTAATCCAGTTCAAAGGATCCACAAGAGGGAGACACAGGCAAACTTTACTCATTTATTATTGCGGCACTGGAAAAGCTAAATGGTTACATCCAGCCAACTTGCTACAAAAGTACTAAATGGTCAATTCACAGGAACAACTCAGCATCCCAAGTGTGCACAACTGGCCCAAAGCAAAACCAAGGTGCGTGGAGGTCCGAACACTTCATTCAGGTGATAAGCCAATTAACTAACCCATCAGTCTTTTTCCAACTCCCTGTTCAGAAAATCCATTTAATACATGGTCCACAGATAGGGGACGTATCAGATATTAAACTGATAAGAACAGATTTATTTATTTATTTAATTTATTTATTTGTTTTTCTTTATTTCATACAAAACTCAGAAAACACCTCCTATGTTAAGTGATAAAGTCACAAATGTCCAACAAGAAGTGAATGTGGTAAGAAGGAGCTGAGAGATTCCAAGTCCAGCTGTCGTTCCTCCGCACGGCCCGCCTCATAAAACCGGCCGGGGCTGCTGGGTGAGCAGGAGACCAAATCTCTTCTTGATGGAGAAGCGATGTCGGGAATACTTGTCATCGGGAGAGAAGCGGGCTGGATGGGCTGAAGAGGTCAGCTGTCCACTGGGAGCCACTTTCTTCATGGTGTACACCCGATCTCCCTGCTCATCCAGGTAATACTGCAGGAACATGTCTGCCGCGTACAGTATAAGAACAGATACCACACTTGATTTTAGCCAAAAGGGGCCTCGACAACAGGGCCGCTTATCGCCATTGCAAAGCACTTCTCAAGGCAACAGCCTACGGGCCCCAGCCAGCCCTAGACACAGTCCGGGAGGCTTCCTTCTCCTCTCTCACAAACCAGGGGAACCGTGCGTCCTACGCTCAGAAGTCACCAGCATTATGCTCCTCTTTGTGTTCGCCATCTGCATAGCTCCACCCCCACCCGCCACTTTTGCACACGCCTTTTCTTCGCACGCAATTCCTGGTGCCATAGCACGCCAAGCAGAAAAACGTATAGGAGTGAATGGAGAAGTAGTAGTGAGAAAAAAAAGGAAGTATGCATTGTTGATTGTGATGTCACGGCCCCATTGTTGAGTGTTCCATCAGGGCCCTTGTGATGTCATCCAATAGCTGACCTTACTTGACCTCTTTGACCTCTTGACCTGACAAGGCTCTTGTGACACGTGCAGTGTTCCGTCCATTGTCCAGACAAGGCAGGGCCCTTGTGATGTCATCCAATAGCTGACCTTACTTGACCTCTTTGACCTCTTGACCTGACAAGGCTCTTGTGACACGTGCAGTGTTCCGTCCATTGTCCAGACAAGGCAGGTGCTGATACATAGGAAGTGCTGGACTACTTGTTAACCTCCAAGTAATCCAGTTCAAAGGATCCACAAGAGGGAGACACAGGCAAACTTTACTCATTTATTATTGCGGCACTGGAAAAGCTAAATGGTTACATCCAGCCAACTTGCTACAAAAGTACTAAATGGTCAATTCACAGGAACAACTCAGCATCCCAAGTGTGCACAACTGGCCCAAAGCAAAACCAAGGTGCGTGGAGGTCCGAACACTTCATTCAGGTGATAAGCCAATTAACTAACCCATCAGTCTTTTTCCAACTCCCTGTTCAGAAAATCCATTTAATACATGGTCCACAGATAGGGGACGTATCAGATATTAAACTGATAAGAACAGATTTATTTATTTATTTAATTTATTTATTTGTTTTTCTTTATTTCATACAAAACTCAGAAAACACCTCCTATGTTAAGTGATAAAGTCACAAATGTCCAACAAGAAGTGAATGTGGTAAGAAGGAGCTGAGAGATTCCAAGTCCAGCTGTCGTTCCTCCGCACGGCCCGCCTCATAAAACCGGCCGGGGCTGCTGGGTGAGCAGGAGACCAAATCTCTTCTTGATGGAGAAGCGATGTCGGGAATACTTGTCATCGGGAGAGAAGCGGGCTGGATGGGCTGAAGAGGTCAGCTGTCCACTGGGAGCCACTTTCTTCATGGTGTACACCCGATCTCCCTGCTCATCCAGGTAATACTGCAGGAACATGTCTGCCGCGTACAGTATAAGAACAGATACCACACTTGATTTTAGCCAAAAGGGGCCTCGACAACAGGGCCGCTTATCGCCATTGCAAAGCACTTCTCAAGGCAACAGCCTACGGGCCCCAGCCAGCCCTAGACACAGTCCGGGAGGCTTCCTTCTCCTCTCTCACAAACCAGGGGAACCGTGCGTCCTACGCTCAGAAGTCACCAGCATTATGCTCCTCTTTGTGTTCGCCATCTGCATAGCTCCACCCCCACCCGCCACTTTTGCACACGCCTTTTCTTCGCACGCAATTCCTGGTGCCATAGCACGCCAAGCAGAAAAACGTATAGGAGTGAATGGAGAAGTAGTAGTGAGAAAAAAAAGGAAGTATGCATTGTTGATTGTGATGTCACGGCCCCATTGTTGAGTGTTCCATCAGGGCCCTTGTGATGTCATCCAATAGCTGACCTTACTTGACCTCTTTGACCTCTTGACCTGACAAGGCTCTTGTGACACGTGCAGTGTTCCGTCCATTGTCCAGACAAGGCAGGGCCCTTGTGATGTCATCCAATAGCTGACCTTACTTGACCTCTTTGACCTCTTGACCTGACAAGGCTCTTGTGACACGTGCAGTGTTCCGTCCATTGTCCAGACAAGGCAGGTGCTGATACATAGGAAGTGCTGGACTACTTGTTAACCTCCAAGTAATCCAGTTCAAAGGATCCACAAGAGGGAGACACAGGCAAACTTTACTCATTTATTATTGCGGCACTGGAAAAGCTAAATGGTTACATCCAGCCAACTTGCTACAAAAGTACTAAATGGTCAATTCACAGGAACAACTCAGCATCCCAAGTGTGCACAACTGGCCCAAAGCAAAACCAAGGTGCGTGGAGGTCCGAACACTTCATTCAGGTGATAAGCCAATTAACTAACCCATCAGTCTTTTTCCAACTCCCTGTTCAGAAAATCCATTTAATACATGGTCCACAGATAGGGGACGTATCAGATATTAAACTGATAAGAACAGATTTATTTATTTATTTAATTTATTTATTTGTTTTTCTTTATTTCATACAAAACTCAGAAAACACCTCCTATGTTAAGTGATAAAGTCACAAATGTCCAACAAGAAGTGAATGTGGTAAGAAGGAGCTGAGAGATTCCAAGTCCAGCTGTCGTTCCTCCGCACGGCCCGCCTCATAAAACCGGCCGGGGCTGCTGGGTGAGCAGGAGACCAAATCTCTTCTTGATGGAGAAGCGATGTCGGGAATACTTGTCATCGGGAGAGAAGCGGGCTGGATGGGCTGAAGAGGTCAGCTGTCCACTGGGAGCCACTTTCTTCATGGTGTACACCCGATCTCCCTGCTCATCCAGGTAATACTGCAGGAACATGTCTGCCGCGTACAGTATAAGAACAGATACCACACTTGATTTTAGCCAAAAGGGGCCTCGACAACAGGGCCGCTTATCGCCATTGCAAAGCACTTCTCAAGGCAACAGCCTACGGGCCCCAGCCAGCCCTAGACACAGTCCGGGAGGCTTCCTTCTCCTCTCTCACAAACCAGGGGAACCGTGCGTCCTACGCTCAGAAGTCACCAGCATTATGCTCCTCTTTGTGTTCGCCATCTGCATAGCTCCACCCCCACCCGCCACTTTTGCACACGCCTTTTCTTCGCACGCAATTCCTGGTGCCATAGCACGCCAAGCAGAAAAACGTATAGGAGTGAATGGAGAAGTAGTAGTGAGAAAAAAAAGGAAGTATGCATTGTTGATTGTGATGTCACGGCCCCATTGTTGAGTGTTCCATCAGGGCCCTTGTGATGTCATCCAATAGCTGACCTTACTTGACCTCTTTGACCTCTTGACCTGACAAGGCTCTTGTGACACGTGCAGTGTTCCGTCCATTGTCCAGACAAGGCAGGGCCCTTGTGATGTCATCCAATAGCTGACCTTACTTGACCTCTTTGACCTCTTGACCTGACAAGGCTCTTGTGACACGTGCAGTGTTCCGTCCATTGTCCAGACAAGGCAGGTGCTGATACATAGGAAGTGCTGGACTACTTGTTAACCTCCAAGTAATCCAGTTCAAAGGATCCACAAGAGGGAGACACAGGCAAACTTTACTCATTTATTATTGCGGCACTGGAAAAGCTAAATGGTTACATCCAGCCAACTTGCTACAAAAGTACTAAATGGTCAATTCACAGGAACAACTCAGCATCCCAAGTGTGCACAACTGGCCCAAAGCAAAACCAAGGTGCGTGGAGGTCCGAACACTTCATTCAGGTGATAAGCCAATTAACTAACCCATCAGTCTTTTTCCAACTCCCTGTTCAGAAAATCCATTTAATACATGGTCCACAGATAGGGGACGTATCAGATATTAAACTGATAAGAACAGATTTATTTATTTATTTAATTTATTTATTTGTTTTTCTTTATTTCATACAAAACTCAGAAAACACCTCCTATGTTAAGTGATAAAGTCACAAATGTCCAACAAGAAGTGAATGTGGTAAGAAGGAGCTGAGAGATTCCAAGTCCAGCTGTCGTTCCTCCGCACGGCCCGCCTCATAAAACCGGCCGGGGCTGCTGGGTGAGCAGGAGACCAAATCTCTTCTTGATGGAGAAGCGATGTCGGGAATACTTGTCATCGGGAGAGAAGCGGGCTGGATGGGCTGAAGAGGTCAGCTGTCCACTGGGAGCCACTTTCTTCATGGTG
>NC_053394.1:370610287-370658079 GCF_905171765.1 Bufo bufo | reverse complement strand
TGGGTAATAGGTGAGCAAAGGAAGAAAGCTAGGCTTCGAGACAAGGAAGTTAAGGGCTCGTCCGGGATTTGAACCCGGGACCTCTCGCACCCAAAGCGAGAATCATACCCCTAGACCAACGAGCCAAATACATCATCTTGTGCTAAAAAAAAGTGCTCTCACAGTTGCTAAGAGACACATTTGGTATCTGTCAGAAACAAACGTAGGATTGGCTTTTTCGGACTAACGTATTACTTAGGCTGTTAAGGAAAATATGAATAAAAATTAAAAAACCAAACCTGCAAAGTAAAAGGAAATTAAAAGATTAGAGGGTAAAAACCTAGTTTTTGGAGGAAAGGACCTGAGCCATTTCGTTACTAATAAAGCAAAGGCGTTATTTGAATAGTTTGGGATCAGTGATGAGCGGCAGGGGCAATATTTGAATTCGCAAATATTTTGTGAATATTCGTCATATATTCGCGAATTCAAGAATTCGTGAACTCCAGTCATTATTTTCTTGATTGCGAAAATTGACAATCGGAAAATTTGCGATACGAAGATTTGCGATCAACACTACTTCTAAAGTCAAAGATATTGCAGCCTTCTCATTGGCCCACAAGCAAGAAGTAGTGAGGGATCATGGGTACTGATGAAAAAAATCTAGAATATTCGCGATTACGAATATATAGCACTATATTCTAGATATTCGCAATTTCTCAAAGTGCCAATATACGAGATAAAAGTTCACAATTAGAATATTCGCGATCAACACTATTTGGGATCCACGACGTGACAGAATACTGCAGTGATTCTCTAAGAAGCCATGTGAACGTTCTTAAGGTGGTCAATGGTACCGCAGAAGGAGGAATTGCTATGATAACAAAAGGTTTAACGAATCGGTCAGGGACAAACAACAAAAACAATTCTTGTTGAGGGTAGTCAAGCATCACAGAATAGTCGTCACCAAGCTAACAAAAGAAGGGATTGCATCGTTCAATGTTGATTAATATAACACATGTTTTGCCTATCATACCACCTATTAATCTTAGTGTCGAGTTTTAATATTATTTTAAGTTTGTGATTTCTAGATTTCCCAATAAAAGTAATTAACATTGAAAAATCATATTTTTTGACTACTTTTACAATACTGATCAAAGTGTGCAACCTCTAAATATTATACAATCTTCTTGAAATTTGGCATATATATCTTTTACATCACTGAGACTCGGGGCGTAAGCAAAGTCTGCAAAAAGTTTACTTTATTTTTTTTTTCATTACAAAATGAAACACCCTAAGGTGTATATGGGGTATGATTCTCGCTCAGGGTGCGAGCAAAGAGCCAAAGACAGCACTTGGAGTTTTTAATATCTTTCCGAGTTTCACCACTCAAAATTGGCTGACATGTGCAGCGCTTGCTTGGTACATTCCAAACCAATTACCTAAGAGAAGAATCACAAGTGAACCGCAAGAGGGGATTTCAAAAGAAGGGGTTTGAGTGGGATTTGCAGTCGGGACCTCTCATACCCTTAGAACGAATCAGAATCATACCCATAGACCAACGAGCCTTGCTCTGCTTAACCGCTTGAGGGACATAAGGTTTTCTTTCATGTGTCAACATGCAAATGCCAAAAAGGGAAGGCTTATTTGGAGGAAATTGACAACAGGTGGCTACAGAAGAAAACTCGGTTTCTCTACAAGATGAGCAAGGGCTCGCCTGTAATCTCTGGGACGCTGATCCGGTTAATACCAAGAACTATGCTTTTCTACCGACAGTGATGGAAGGGGAATCCAAAAGCAAGGTTTCTCAGGGCTCGTCCGGGATTTGAACCCGGGACCTCTCGCACCCGAAGCGAGAATCATACCCCTAGACCAACGAGCCACAGATGACACATGCGACAGAGAGCTTGCTTGGTACCTACACAGGCAAATAAATAGGGGAAGCACTACAGATTCACCGCCACAGGAGCTTTCGAAATACTAGGCTTGCCCGAGATTTAAACCTAGGTCCTCTCACACCCTTACTGAGTATCCAGACCCTCGCCAGACGGGACACCCTGAGAATATCAACAAAATGCATTTTAACTATCCATATTTATTCACATGATTCATTATGAGAGCTTTAATGCCGGCATCAAGAGACTTACAAGGAGAAGACTACACTCAACATACAGAAGTGGAAGAAGATAACCGTTTTGGTACCAAGGGCTCGCTTGGTATTAATTTTCCTCGCATCCTAAGTTTGAATCATACCCCTTGACCAACTAGTGTGTTCTTTGAGAACAACAACGTTGGGCTTGCTTGGATTCCCACTTCTAAAGGCATCCAAGTTGAATTAGGCTACCCTTAGTAGAATGCTTCCGGAGAAAGACCTTTGTCCGTGACATGAAGCACGCTGCTCTGGTAAAGGTCAGGTGCAACGCTCTTGTGCAGATAACGAAGGCAAGGGAATTGGAAAGTACAGCTATAAGGGATCACGTGGGATTAGAAGACAGAACCTCCCACACCTAAAGAAAGAACCACACCGCTACACCAACAAAACTACTCTCGGTTACCGTCTTAAATAGGAGACGATTTTTCTGGCTGTTGTAAAGTAGCAAATGCCAAAAGAGGCAGGTTTTAAACTGTAAAATGGGTAATAGGTGAGCAAAGGAAGAAAGCTAGGCTTCGAGACAAGGAAGTTAAGGGCTCGTCCGGGATTTGAACCCGGGACCTCTCGCACCCAAAGCGAGAATCATACCCCTAGACCAACGAGCCAAATACATCATCTTGTGCTAAAAAAAAGTGCTCTCACAGTTGCTAAGAGACACATTTGGTATCTGTCAGAAACAAACGTAGGATTGGCTTTTTCTGACTAACGTATTACTTAGGCTGTTAAGGAAAATATGAATAAAAATTAAAAAAACAAACCTGCAAAGTAAAAGGAAATTAAAAGATTAGAGGGTAAAAACCTAGTTTTTGGAGGAAAGGACCTGAGCCATTTCGTTACTAATAAAGCAAAGGCGTTATTTGAATAGTTTGGGATCAGTGATGAGCGGCAGGGGCAATATTTGAATTCGCAAATATTTTGTGAATATTCGTCATATATTCGCGAATTCAAGAATTCGTGAACTCCAGTCATTATTTTCTTGATTGCGAAAATTGACAATCGGAAAATTTGCGATACGAAGATTTGCGATCAACACTACTTCTAAAGTCAAAGATATTGCAGCCTTCTCATTGGCCCACAAGCAAGAAGTAGTGAGGGATCATGGGTACTGATGAAAAAAATCTAGAATATTCGCGATTACGAATATATAGCACTATATTCTAGATATTCGCAATTTCTCAAAGTGCCAATATACGAGATAAAAGTTCACAATTAGAATATTCGCGATCAACACTATTTGGGATCCACGACGTGACAGAATACTGCAGTGATTCTCTAAGAAGCCATGTGAACGTTCTTAAGGTGGTCAATGGTACCGCAGAAGGAGGAATTGCTCTGATAACAAAAGGTTTAACGAATCGGTCAGGGACAAACAACAAAAACAATTCTTGTTGAGGGTAGTCAAGCATCACAGAATAGTCGTCACCAAGCTAACAAAAGAAGGGATTGCATCGTTCAATGTTGATTAATATAACACATGTTTTGCCTATCATA
Organism: Bufo bufo; assembly: GCF_905171765.1. Taxonomy (NCBI): domain Eukaryota; kingdom Metazoa; phylum Chordata; class Amphibia; order Anura; family Bufonidae; genus Bufo; species Bufo bufo. The sequence goes on along the minus strand of NC_053394.1, from coordinate 370,654,460 downwards.
CCACCTATTAATCTTAGTGTCGAGTTTTAATATTATTTTAAGTTTGTGATTTCTAGATTTCCCAATAAAAGTAATTAACATTGAAAAATCATATTTTTTGACTACTTTTACAATACTGATCAAAGTGTGCAACCTCTAAATATTATACAATCTTCTTGAAATTTGGCATATATATCTTTTACATCACTGAGACTCGGGGCGTAAGCAAAGTCTGCAAAAAGTTTACTTTATTTTTTTTTTCATTACAAAATGAAACACCCTAAGGTGTATATGGGGTATGATTCTCGCTCAGGGTGCGAGCAAAGAGCCAAAGACAGCACTTGGAGTTTTTAATATCTTTCCGAGTTTCACCACTCAAAATTGGCTGACATGTGCAGCGCTTGCTTGGTACATTCCAAACCAATTACCTAAGAGAAGAATCACAAGTGAACCGCAAGAGGGGATTTCAAAAGAAGGGGTTTGAGTGGGATTTGCAGTCGGGACCTCTCATACCCTTAGAACGAATCAGAATCATACCCATAGACCAACGAGCCTTGCTCTGCTTAACCGCTTGAGGGACATAAGGTTTTCTTTCATGTGTCAACATGCAAATGCCAAAAAGGGAAGGCTTATTTGGAGGAAATTGACAACAGGTGGCTACAGAAGAAAACTCGGTTTCTCTACAAGATGAGCAAGGGCTCGCCTGTAATCTCTGGGACGCTGATCCGGTTAATACCAAGAACTATGCTTTTCTACCGACAGTGATGGAAGGGGAATCCAAAAGCAAGGTTTCTCAGGGCTCGTCCGGGATTTGAACCCGGGACCTCTCGCACCCGAAGCGAGAATCATACCCCTAGACCAACGAGCCACAGATGACACATGCGACAGAGAGCTTGCTTGGTACCTACACAGGCAAATAAATAGGGGAAGCACTACAGATTCACCGCCACAGGAGCTTTCGAAATACTAGGCTTGCCCGAGATTTAAACCTAGGTCCTCTCACACCCTTACTGAGTATCCAGACCCTCGCCAGACGGGACACCCTGAGAATATCAACAAAATGCATTTTAACTATCCATATTTATTCACATGATTCATTATGAGAGCTTTAATGCCGGCATCAAGAGACTTACAAGGAGAAGACTACACTCAACATACAGAAGTGGAAGAAGATAACCGTTTTGGTACCAAGGGCTCGCTTGGTATTAATTTTCCTCGCATCCTAAGTTTGAATCATACCCCTTGACCAACTAGTGTGTTCTTTGAGAACAACAACGTTGGGCTTGCTTGGATTCCCACTTCTAAAGGCATCCAAGTTGAATTAGGCTACCCTTAGTAGAATGCTTCCGAGAAAGACCTTTGTCCGTGACATGAAGCACGCTGCTCTGGTAAAGGTCAGGTGCAACGCTCTTGTGCAGATAACGAAAGCAAGGGAATTGGAAAGTACAGCTATAAGGGATCACGTGGGATTAGAAGACAGAACCTCCCACACCTAAAGGAAGAACCACACCGCTACACCAACAAAACTACTCTCGGTTACCGTCTTAAATAGGAGACGATTTTTCTGGCTGTTGTAAAGTAGCAAATGCCAAAAGAGGCAGGTTTTAAACTGTAAAATGGGTAATAGGTGAGCAAAGGAAGAAAGCTAGGCTTCGAGACAAGGAAGTTAAGGGCTCGTCCGGGATTTGAACCCGGGACCTCTCGCACCCAAAGCGAGAATCATACCCCTAGACCAACGAGCCAAATACATCATCTTGTGCTAAAAAAAAGTGCTCTCACAGTTGCTAAGAGACACATTTGGTATCTGTCATTAACAAACGTAGGATTGGCTTTTTCTGACTAACGTATTACTTAGGCTGTTAAGGAAAATATGAATAAAAATTAAAAAAACAAACCTGCAAAGTAAAAGGAAATTAAAAGATTAGAGGGTAAAAACCTAGTTTTTGGAGGAAAGGACCTGAGCCATTTCGTTACTAATAAAGCAAAGGCGTTATTTGAATAGTTTGGGATCAGTGATGAGCGGCAGGGGCAATATTTGAATTCGCAAATATTTTGTGAATATTCGTCATATATTCGCGAATTCAAGAATTCGTGAACTCCAGTCATTATTTTCTTGATTGCGAAAATTGACAATCGGAAAATTTGCGATACGAAGATTTGCGATCAACACTACTTCTAAAGTCAAAGATATTGCAGCCTTCTCATTGGCCCACAAGCAAGAAGTAGTGAGGGATCATGGGTACTGATGAAAAAAATCTAGAATATTCGCGATTACGAATATATAGCACTATATTCTAGATATTCGCAATTTCTCAAAGTGCCAATATACGAGATAAAAGTTCACAATTAGAATATTCGCGATCAACACTATTTGGGATCCACGACGTGACAGAATACTGCAGTGATTCTCTAAGAAGCCATGTGAACGTTCTTAAGGTGGTCAATGGTACCGCAGAAGGAGGAATTGCTATGATAACAAAAGGTTTAACGAATCGGTCAGGGACAAACAACAAAAACAATTCTTGTTGAGGGTAGTCAAGCATCACAGAATAGTCGTCACCAAGCTAACAAAAGAAGGGATTGCATCGTTCAATGTTGATTAATATAACACATGTTTTGCCTATCATACCACCTATTAATCTTAGTGTCGAGTTTTAATATTATTTTAAGTTTGTGATTTCTAGATTTCCCAATAAAAGTAATTAACATTGAAAAATCATATTTTTTGACTACTTTTACAATACTGATCAAAGTGTGCAACCTCTAAATATTATACAATCTTCTTGAAATTTGGCACATATATCTTTTACATCACTGAGACTCGGGGCGTAAGCAAAGTCTGCAAAAAGTTTACTTTATTTTTTTTTCATTACAAAATGAAACACCCTAAGGTGTATATGGGGTATGATTCTCGCTCAGGGTGCGAGCAAAGAGCCAAAGACAGCACTTGGAGTTTTTAATATCTTTCCGAGTTTCACCACTCAAAATTGGCTGACATGTGCAGCGCTTGCTTGGTACATTCCAAACCAATTACCTAAGAGAAGAATCACAAGTGAACCGCAAGAGGGGATTTCAAAAGAAGGGGTTTGAGTGGGATTTGCAGTCGGGACCTCTCATACCCTTAGAACGAATCAGAATCATACCCATAGACCAACGAGCCTTGCTCTGCTTAACCACTTGAGGGACATAAGGTTTTCTTTCATGTGTCAACATGCAAATGCCAAAAAGGGAAGGCTTATTTGGAGGAAATTGACAACAGGTGGCTACAGAAGAAAACTCGGTTTCTCTACAAGATGAGCAAGGGCTCGCCTGTAATCTCTGGGACGCTGATCCGGTTAATACCAAGAACTATGCTTTTCTACCGACAGTGATGGAAGGGGAATCCAAAAGCAAGGTTTCTCAGGGCTCGTGCGGGATTTGAACCCGGGACCTCTTGCACCCGAAGCGAGAATCATACCCCTAGACCAACGAGCCACAGATGACACATGCGACAGAGAGCTTGCTTGGTACCTACACAGGCAAATAAATAGGGGAAGCACTACAGATTCACCACCACAGGAGCTTTCGAAATACTAGGCTTGCCCGAGATTTAAACCTAGGTCCTCTCACACCCTTACTGAGTATCCAGACCCTCGCCAGACGGGACACCCTGAGAATATCAACAAAATGCATTTTAACTATCCATATTTATTCACATGATTCATTATGAAAGCTTTAATGCCGGCATCAAGAGACTTACAAGGAGAAGACTACACTCAACATACAGAAGTGGAAGAAGATAACCGTTTTGGTACCAAGGGCTCGCTTGGTATTAATTTTCCTCGCATCCTAAGTTTGAATCATACCCCTTGACCAACTAGTGTGTTCTTTGAGAACAACAACGTTGGGCTTGCTTGGATTCCCACTTCTAAAGGCATCCAAGTTGAATTAGGCTACCCTTAGTAGAATGCTTCCGAGAAAGACCTTTGTCCGTGACATGAAGCACGCTGCTCTGGTAAAGGTCAGGTGCAACGCTCTTGTGCAGATAACGAAAGCAAGGGAATTGGAAAGTACAGCTATAAGGGATCACGTGGGATTAGAAGACAGAACCTCCCACACCTAAAGAAAGAACCACACCGCTACACCAACAAAACTACTCTCGGTTACCGTCTTAAATAGGAGACGATTTTTCTGGCTGTTGTAAAGTAGCAAATGCCAAAAGAGGCAGGTTTTAAACTGTAAAATGGGTAATAGGTGAGCAAAGGAAGAAAGCTAGGCTTCGAGACAAGGAAGTTAAGGGCTCGTCCGGGATTTGAACCCGGGACCTCTCGCACCCAAAGCGAGAATCATACCCCTAGACCAACGAGCCAAATACATCATCTTGTGCTAAAAAAAAGTGCTCTCACAGTTGCTAAGAGACACATTTGGTATCTGTCAGAAACAAACGTAGGATTGGCTTTTTCGGACTAACGTATTACTTAGGCTGTTAAGGAAAATATGAATAAAAATTAAAAAAACAAACCTGCAAAGTAAAAGGAAATTAAAAGATTAGAGGGTAAAAACCTAGTTTTTGGAGGAAAGGACCTGAGCCATTTCGTTACTAATAAAGCAAAGGCGTTATTTGAATAGTTTGGGATCAGTGATGAGCGGCAGGGGCAATATTTGAATTCGCAAATATTTTGTGAATATTCATCATATATTCGCGAATTCAAGAATTCGTGAACTCCAGTCATTATTTTCTTGATTGCGAAAATTGACAATCGGAAAATTTGCGATACGAAGATTTGCGATCAACACTACTTCTAAAGTCAAAGATATTGCAGCCTTCTCATTGGCCCACAAGCAAGAAGTAGTGAGGGATCATGGGTACTGATGAAAAAAATCTAGAATATTCGCGATTACGAATATATAGCACTATATTCTAGATATTCGCAATTTCTCAAAGTGCCAATATACGAGATAAAAGTTCACAATTAGAATATTCGCGATCAACACTATTTGGGATCCACGACGAGACAGAATACTGCAGTGATTCTCTAAGAAGCCATGTGAACGTTCTTAAGGTGGTCAATGGTACCGCAGAAGGAGGAATTGCTCTGATAACAAAAGGTTTAACGAATCGGTCAGGGACAAACAACAAAAACAATTCTTGTTGAGGGTAGTCAAGCATCACAGAATAGTCGTCACCAAGCTAACAAAAGAAGGGATTGCATTGTTCAATGTTGATTAATATAACACATGTTTTGCCTATCATACCACCTATTAATCTTAGTGTCGAGTTTTAATATTATTTTAAGTTTGTGATTTCTAGATTTCCCAATAAAAGTAATTAACATTGAAAAATCATATTTTTTGACTACTTTTACAATACTGATCAAAGTGTGCAACCTCTAAATATTATACAATCTTCTTGAAATTTGGCACATATATCTTTTACATCACTGAGACTCGGGGCGTAAGCAAAGTCTGCAAAAAGTTTACTTTATTTTTTTTTTCATTACAAAATGAAACACCCTAAGGTGTATATGGGGTATGATTCTCGCTCAGGGTGCGAGCAAAGAGCCAAAGACAGCACTTGGAGTTTTTAATATCTTTCCGAGTTTCACCACTCAAAATTGGCTGACATGTGCAGCGCTTGCTTGGTACATTCCAAACCAATTACCTAAGAGAAGAATCACAAGTGAACCGCAAGAGGGGATTTCAAAAGAAGGGGTTTGAGTGGGATTTGCAGTCGGGACCTCTCATACCCTTAGAACGAATCAGAATCATACCCATAGACCAACGAGCCTTGAGGGACATAAGGTTTTCTTTCATGTGTCAACATGCAAATGCCAAAAAGGGAAGGCTTATTTGGAGGAAATTGACAACAGGTGGCTACAGAAGAAAACTCAGTTTCTCTACAAGATGAGCAAGGGCTTGCCTGTAATCTCTGGGATGCTGATCCGGTTAATACCTAGAACTATGCTTTTCTACCGACAGTGATGGAAGGGGAATCCAGAAGCAAGGTTTCTCAGGGCTCGTCCAGGATTTGAACCCGGGACCTCTCGCACCCGAAGCGAGAATCATACCCCTAGACCAACGAGCCACAGATGACACATGCGACAGAGAGTTTGCTTGGTACCTACACAGGCAAATAAATAGGGGAAGCACTACAGATTCACCGCCACAGGAGCTTTCGAAATACTAGGCTTGCCCGAGATTTAAACCTAGGTCCTCTCACACCCTTACTGAGTATCCAGACCCTCGCCAGACGGGACACCCTGAGAATATCAGCAAAATGCATTTTAACTATCCATATTTATTCACATGATTCATTATGAGAGCTTTAATGCCGGCATCAAGAGACTTACAAGGAGAAGACTACACTCAACATACAGAAGTGGAAGAAGATAACCGTTTTGGTACCAAGGGCTCGCTTGGTATTAATTTTCCTCGCATCCTAAGTTTGAATCATACCCCTTGACCAACTAGTGTGTTCTTTGAGAACAACAACGTTGGGCTTGTTGGATTCCCACTTCTGGCTGTTGTAAAGTAGCAAATGCCAAAAGAGGCAGGTTTTAAACTGTAAAATGGGTAATAGGTGAGCAAAGGAAGAAAGCTAGGCTTCGAGACAAGGAAGTGAAGGGCTCGTCCGGGATTTGAACCCGGGACCTCTCGCACCCAAAGCGAGAATCATACCCCTAGACCAACGAGCCAAATACATCATCTTGTGCTAAAAAAAAGTGCTCTCACAGTTGCTAAGAGACACATTTGGTATCTGTCATTAACAAACGTAGGATTGGCTTTTTCGGCCTAACGTATTACTTAGGCTGTTAAGGAAAATATGAATAAAAATTAAAAAACCAAACCTGCAAAGTAAAAGGAAATTAAAAGATTAGAGGGTAAAAACCTAGTTTTTGGAGGAAAGGACCTGAGCCATTTCGTTACTAATAAAGCAAAGGCGTTATTTGAATAGTTTGGGATCAGTGATGAGCGGCAGGGGCAATATTTGAATTCGCAAATATTTTGTGAATATTCGTCATATATTCGCGAATTCAAGAATTCGTGAACTCCAGTCATTATTTTCTTGATTGCGAAAATTGACAATCGGAAAATTTGCGATACGAAGATTTGCGATCAACACTACTTCTAAAGTCAAAGATATTGCAGCCTTCTCATTGGCCCACAAGCAAGAAGTAGTGAGGGATCATGGGTACTGATGAAAAAAATCTAGAATATTCGCGATTACGAATATATAGCACTATATTCTAGATATTCGCAATTTCTCAAAGTGCCAATATACGAGATAAAAGTTCACAATTAGAATATTCGCGATCAACACTATTTGGGATCCACGACGTGACAGAATACTGCAGTGATTCTCTAAGAAGCCATGTGAACGTTCTTAAGGTGGTCAATGGTACCGCAGAAGGAGGAATTGCTCTGATAACAAAAGGTTTAACGAATCGGTCAGGGACAAACAACAAAAACAATTCTTGTTGAGGGTAGTCAAGCATCACAGAATAGTCGTCACCAAGCTAACAAAAGAAGGGATTGCATCGTTCAATGTTGATTAATATAACACATGTTTTGCCTATCATACCACCTATTAATCTTAGTGTCGAGTTTTAATATTATTTTAAGTTTGTGATTTCTAGATTTCCCAATAAAAGTAATTAACATTGAAAAATCATATTTTTTGACTACTTTTACAATACTGATCAAAGTGTGCAACCTCTAAATATTATACAATCTTCTTGAAATTTGGCATATATATCTTTTACATCACTGAGACTCGGGGCGTAAGCAAAGTTTGCAAAAAGTTTACTTTATTTTTTTTTTCATTACAAAATGAAACACCCTAAGGTGTATATGGGGTATGATTCTCGCTCAGGGTGCGAGCAAAGAGCCAAAGACAGCACTTGGAGTTTTTAATATCTTTCCGAGTTTCACCACTCAAAATTGGCTGACATGTGCAGCGCTTGCTTGGTACATTCCAAACCAATTACCTAAGAGAAGAATCACAAGTGAACCGCAAGAGGGGATTTCAAAAGAAGGGGTTTGAGTGGGATTTGCAGTCGGGATCTCTCATACCCTTAGAACGAATCAGAATCATACCCATAGACCAACGAGCCTTGCTCTGCTTAACCGCTTGAGGGACATAAGGTTTTCTTTCATGTGTCAACATGCAAATGCCAAAAGGGGAAGGCTTATTTGGAGGAAATTGACAACAGGTGGCTACGGAAGAAAACTCGGTTTCTCTACAAGATGAGCAAGGGCTCGCCTGTAATCTCTGGCACGCTGATCCGGTTAAGACCAAGAACTATGCTTTTCTACCGACAGTGATGGAAGGGGAATCCAAAAGCAAGGTTTCTCAGGGCTCGTTCGGGATTTGAACGCGGGACCTCTCGCACCCTAAGCGAGAATCATACCCCTAGAATAACGAGCCACAGACGGCACATGCTACAGAGAGCTTGCTTGGTACCTACACAGGCAAATAAATAGGGGAAGCACTACAGATTCACCGCCACAGGAGCTTTCGAAATACTAGGCTTGTCCGAGATTTAAACCTAGGTCCTCTCACACCCTTACTGAGTATCCAGACCCTCGCCAGACGGGACACCCTGAGAATATCAACAAAATGCATTTTGCGCTATCCATATTTATTCACATGATTCATTATGAGAGCTTTAATGCCGGCATCAAGAGACTTACAAGGAGAAGACTACACTCAACATACAGAAGTGGAAGAAGATAACCGTTTTGGTACCAAGGGCTCGCTTGGTATTAATTTTCCTCGCATCCTAAGTTTGAATCATACCTCTTGACCAACTAGTGTGTTCTTTGAGAACAACAACATTGGGCTTGCTCGGATTCCCACTTCTAAAGGCATCCAAGTTGAATTATGCTACCTTTAGTAGAATGCTTCCGGAGAAAGACCTTTGTCCGTGACATGAAGCACGCTGCTCTGGTAAAGGTCAGGTGCAACGCTCTTGTGCAGATAACGATGGCAAGGGAATTGGAAAGTACAGCTATAAGGGATCACGTGGGATTAGAAGACAGAACCTCCCACACCTAAAGAAAGAACCACACCGCTACACCAACAAAACTACTCTCGGTTACCGTCTTAAAGAGGAGACGATTTTTCTGGCTTTTGTAAAGTAGCAAATGCCACAAGAGGCAGGCTTAAAACTGTACTATGGGTAATAGGTGAGCGAAGGAAGAAAGCTAGGCTTCCGGACAAGGAAGTTAAGGGCTCGTTTACCGTCTTAAAGAGGAGACGATTTTTCTGGCTTTTGTAAAGTAGCAAATGCCATAAGAGGCAGGCTTAAAACTATACTATGGGTGAGCGAAGGAAGAAAGCTAGGCTTCCGGACAAGAAAGTTAAGGGCTCGTCCGGGATTTGAACCCGGGACCTCTCGCACCCAAAGCGAGAATCATACCCCTAGACCAACGAGCCATAGACATTAGCTTGTGCTTTCTTTAGCGTTCTGAGTTTCGTGACTCGAACTTCACTGAGGTGGAGGGTTTGCCTGGTGATTTCTAGTTTTCCCAATAAAAGTAATTAACATTGAAAAATCATATTTTTATGCCTATTTTTACAAAACTGATGAAAGTGTGCAACTTCAAAATATTATACAATCTTCTTATAATTTGTCATATATATATTTTACAACACTGAAACTCTGAGCGTAAGCAAAGTCTGCAAAAAGTTTACATTTTATTTTTTTTCATTACAAAGTGAAACACCCTAAGGTGTATATGGGGTATGATTCTCGCTCAGGGTGCGAGCAAAAAGCCAAAGACAGCACTTGGAGTTTTTAATATCTTTCCGAGTTTCACTACTCAAATTGTCTGACATGTGCAGCGCTTGCTTGGTACATACCAAACCAATTACCTAAGAGAGGAATCACAAGTGAACCGCAAGAGGGGATTTCAAAAGAAGGGGTTTGAGTGGGATTTGCAGTCGGGACTTCTCATACCCTAAGAACGAACCAGAATCATACCCATAGACCAACGAGCCTTGCTCTGCTTAACCGCTTGAGGGACATAAGGTTTTCTTTCATGTGTCAACATGCAAATGCCAAAAGGGAAGGCTTATTTGGAGGAAATTGACAACAGGTGGCTACAGAAGAAATCTCGGTTGCTCTACAAGATGAGCAAGGGCTCGCCTGTAATCTCTGGCACGCTGACCCTGTTAAGACCAAGAACTATGCTTTTCTACCGACAGTGATGGAAGGGGAATCCAAAAGCAAGGCTTCTCAGGGGTCGTTTGGGATTTGAACCTGGGACCTCTTGCACCCTAAGCGAGAATCATACCCCTAGATTGATGAGCCTCAATCGGCACACTCCTGCTACAGAGAGCTTGCTTGGTATCTAAAAAGTCTAATACATAGGGGAAGCACTACAGATTCACTGTGACAGGAGCTTTCGAAATACTAGGCTTGTACGAGATTTAAACCTAGGTCCTCTCACACCCTTACTGAGTATCCAGACCCTCGCCAGACGGGATATCCTGAGAATATCAACAAAATGCATTTTGCGCTATCCATATTTATTTACATGATTCATTATGAGAGCTTTAATGCAGGCATCAAGAGACTTACAAGGAGAAGACTACACTCCACATACAGAAGTGGAAGAAGTTAATTGTTTTGGTACCGAGGGCTCGCTTGATATTACTATTCCTCGCATCCTAAGTTTGAATCATACCCTTTGACCAACTAGTGTGTTCTTTGAAAACAACAACGTTGGGCTTGCTCGGATTCCCACTTCTAAAGGCATCCAAGTTGAATTAGGCTACCCTTAGTAGAATGCTTCAGGAGAAAGACTTTGTCCGTGACATGAAGCACGCTGCTCTGGTAAAGGTCAGGTGCAACGCTCTTGTGCAAATAAAGATGGCAAGGGAATTGGAAAGTACAGCTATAAGGGATCACGTGGTATTAGAAGACAGAACCTCCCACACCTAAATAAAGAACCACACCGCTAAACCAACAAAACTACTCTCGGTTACCGTCTTAAAGAGGAGACGATTTTTCTGGCTTTTGTAAAGTAGCAAATGCCACAAGAGGCAGGCTTAAAACTGTACTATGGATAATAGGTGAGCGAAGGAAGAAAGCTAGGCTTCCGGACAAGAAAGTTAAGGGCTCGGTTACCGTCTTAAAGAGGAGACGATTTTTCTGGCTTTTGTAAAGTAGCAAATGCCATAAGAGGCAGGCTTAAAACTATACTATGGGTGAGCGAAGGAAGAAAGCTATGCTTCCGGACAAGAAAGCTAAGGGCTCGTCCGGGATTTGAAGCCAGGACCTCTCGCACCCGAAGCGAGAATCATACCCCTAGACAAACGAGCCATAGACATCAGTTTGTGCTTTCTTTAGCGTTCTGAGTTTCGTCACTCGAACTTCACTGAGGTTTAGGGTTTGCATGGTACCTACAACGGCAACTACATAAGATAAGCGATACAGGATTAACTCTAAGGGGAGTTTTTAAAAGAGCAGCTTCGTCCAGCACTTCAGGTCCAGACCGCTTGCACCCTAAGCCAGCATAAAACCCCCAAGACCAATGAGTTAAACTGTGGAAACCGGAAGACGAAAACTGCTTTTCGTCTTCAGGGCTGGTTGGGGATTTTAACCTACCCCTTACAGGATCTGAGTTGAATTAAGGTACCCTGCCACAGGGGTAGTTCTTGAGAAACACTTCTGTCAGAAATGAGAAGGAAGCTTCTCTGGTAAAGACAATTAACATTGCTTTTCTACAGATAATGATTGCAAGGGAACCCAAAATCGCACTTTTTAGGGCTCGTGCAGGATATGAATCTGGGACCGCTCACACCGAAAGTAGAAAATCGCGCCTCTAGAGCAACGAACCTACTTTGGCTGGGTTCACATGAGCGGATGCCGTGCGTGGCATCCGCTCCGTGAAAGAGTGCCAAGACCCGATGCAGACTGCAGAGGCACGGAGCATTAACATGACTGATAATGCTCCGTGCCTCTCTGTGACCTCTTTACTACGAAATCACAGTGACAACTGTGATTTCGTAGTAAAGAGGTCACAGAGAGGCACGGAGCATTATCAGTCATGTTAATGCTCCATGCCTCTGCAGTCTGCATCGGGTCTTGGCACTCTTTCAAGGAGCGGATGCTACGCACAGCATCCGCTCGTGTGAACCCAGCCTTTCCCTCACTTTCTCCAGGTGGGTATGATTTTCTCTCTTTTGTAAACCTCCAAATTCCACAGGGTGTCGGCTTATTATGGAAAAAACTAACAATAGGTGTATTAGGTTGTTTCATTTTTCCAAAGATGTTATTTTCATATGACTTTGCTTACGCCCCGAGTCTCAGTAATGTAAAAGATATACCATATTGTTCGCCCTATAAGACGCACCGGCCCATAAGACGCACTTGGTTTTTGGGGAGGAAAATAGGAAAAAAAATGGTGGGTTTGGAACTAATGGTGGTCTGTGGATGGCACTATTACTGGAGATCTGTGGATGACGGACACTGTTATGGGGATCTGTGGATGACGGACACTGTTATGAGGGGATCTGTGGATGACTGACACTGTTATGGGGGGATCTGTGGATGACGGACACTGTTATGGGGGGATCTGTGGATGACGGACACTGTTATGGGGGGGATCTGTGGATGACGGACACTATTATGGGGGGATCTGTGGATGACGGACACTATTATGGGGGGATCTGTGGATGATAGACACTGTTATGGGGAGGGATCTGTGGCTTACACTGTTACAGGGGGATCTGTGGCTGGCACTGTTACAGGGGGGATCTGTGGATGGCACTGTTACAGGGAAGATCTGTGGCTGGCACTGTTACAGGGGGGATCTGTGGATGGCACTGTTATATATGTGCCATCCACAGACCCCCCCACCCCATAATAGTGAGATCCACAGACTCCCCCAGCCCATAACAGTGCCATCCACAGACCCCCCCGACCCATAACAGTGCCATCCACAGACACCCCCAGCCCATAACTGTGCCATCCACAGATGTCCCCCATAAAAATGTCATCCACAGATCCCCCCCCCCCGCCGCCGCCGCTCCGGTATACTAATATAAGATGTCTTATTCAATTAATAGTTATTAAACATGCCCCCCAACTCCTAATAGTACCTTAAATCCTAACAGCTTCTGTACAATGCCGGCAGGCAGGCCGGGCGGCCGGCGCGTCCCTCACTGACGTCACTTGCCTGCGCCGCCTGCTTCATTCATAAAGTAGGCGGCGCAGGCACGTGACATCAGGGAGTTACGCTGAAGCCCGCCCGGCCTGCCTGCATTCTACAGAAGCTGTTAGGATGTAAGGTAGACAGGTTGGCATCAGCAGGAGCTGCTCAAACCCACATGCAGTTGTGCATATATATAGGGGAGCAAATCCTGCACTTGTGGCCCGTTGCTAATGGCAATCCCCAGCAAAATGCATACAATGGAGGATGCCCGTGGCGAACCACAAGTACCACAATAGACATCCTACACAAGGTAACAAGTGCGGATGTGATAATTAATATAACAATATAACAAAACAATAACAAACATAGGTGCACTCTGCAGTCTCACTAATTCTCAAACTGATTTTAAAATTGAGAGATTAGTCAACATGTCCTACGGTGTAGAACATGTCTTAAGCCCGGACACCACGACAAGGTTTCTCAAGTAGCCCGGGACCCTACACTCTCCTACCTGAGCCATATGGGCGATACCAGGAGCCAGTGGGCAAATTACAGGAGCATAGGGCCGACTCGCAAACAACTCACCAGTTACCTCCAGCATGTGGCCATGCTTGCAATGGGAGGAGGGAGGAGTCTGTGAGTCCCACTCAAGACTTGCTGATATAGCCCAGGCTTCACAGGTGCACCTAAATGTGACCTGTAGATGGAAAACAGGCACATTTAAATAGGAGTTTATACACCTCCAGGAATCTATATATACAAACTAAGAAGACGGGTTGGCATCAGCAGGAGCTGCTCAAACCCACATGCAGTTGTGCATATATATAGGGGAGCAAATCCTGCACTTGTGGCCCGTTGCTAATGGCAATCCCCAGCAAAATGCATACAATGGAGGATGCCCGCGGCGAACCACAAGTACCACAATAGACATCCTACACAAGGTAACAAGTGCGGATGTGATAATTAATATAACAATATAACAAAACAATAACAAACATAGGTGCACTCTGCAGTCTCACTAATTCTCAAACTGATTTTAAAATTGAGAGATTAGTCAACATGTCCTACGGTGTAGAACATGTCTTAAGCCCGGACACCACGACAAGGTTTCTCAAGTAGCCCGGGACCCTACACTCTCCTACCTGAGCCATATGGGCGATACCAGGAGCCAGTGGGCAAATTACAGGAGCATAGGGCCGACTCGCAAACAACTCACCAGTTACCTCCAGCATGTGGCCATGCTTGCAATGGGAGGAGGGAGGAGTCTGTGAGTCCCACTCAAGACTTGCTGATATAGCCCAGGCTTCACAGGTGCACCTAAATGTGACCTGTAGATGGAAAACAGGCACATTTAAATAGGAGTTTATACACCTCCAGGAATCTATATATACAAACTAAGAAGACAGGTTGGCATCAGCAGGAGCTGCTCAAACCCACATGCAGTTGTGCATATATATAGGGGAGCAAATCCTGCACTTGTGGCCCGTTGCTAATGGCAATCCCCAGCAAAATGCATACAATGGAGGATGCCCGCGGCGAACTACAAGTACCACAATAGACATCCTACACAAGGTAACAAGTGCGGATGTGATAATTAATATAACAATATAACAAAACAATAACAAACATAGGTGCACTCTGCAGTCTCACTAATTCTCAAACTGATTTTAAAATTGAGAGATTAGTCAACATGTCCTACGGTGTAGAACATGTCTTAAGCCCGGACACCACGACAAGGTTTCTCAAGTAGCCCCTATATATATGCACAACTGCATGTGGGTTTGAGCAGCTCCTGCTGATGCCAACCTGTCTTCTTAGTTTGTATATATAGATTCCTGGAGGTGTATAAACTCCTATTTAAATGTGCCTGTTTTCCATCTACAGGTCACATTTAGGTGCACCTGTGAAGCCTGGGCTATATCAGCAAGTCTTGAGTGGGACTCACAGACTCCTCCCTCCTCCCATTGCAAGCATGGCCACATGCTGGAGGTAACTGGTGAGTTGTTTGCGAGTCGGCCCTATGCTCCTGTAATTTGCCCACTGGCTCCTGGTATCGCCCATATGGCTCAGGTAGGAGAGTGTAGGGTCCCGGGCTACTTGAGAAACCTTGTCGTGGTGTCCGGGCTTAAGACATGTTCTACACCGTAGGACATGTTGACTAATCTCTCAATTTTAAAATCAGTTTGAGAATTAGTGAGACTGCAGAGTGCACCTATGTTTGTTATTGTTTTGTTATATTGTTATATTAATTATCACATCCGCACTTGTTACCTTGTGTAGGATGTCTATTGTGGTACTTGTGGTTCGCCGCGGGCATCCTCCATTGTATGCATTTTGCTGGGGATTGCCATTAGCAACGGGCCACAAGTGCAGGATTTGCTCCCCTATATATATGCACAACTGCATGTGGGTTTGAGCAGCTCCTGCTGATGCCAACCTGTCTTCTTAGTTTGTATATATAGATTCCTGGAGGTGTATAAACTCCTATTTAAATGTGCCTGTTTTCCATCTACAGGTCACATTTAGGTGCACCTGTGAAGCCTGGGCTATATCAGCAAGTCTTGAGTGGGACTCACAGACTCCTCCCTCCTCCCATTGCAAGCATGGCCACATGCTGGAGGTAACTGGTGAGTTGTTTGCGAGTCGGCCCTATGCTCCTGTAATTTGTCCACTGGCTCCTGGTATCGCCCATATGGCTCAGGTAGGAGAGTGTAGGGTCCCGGGCTACTTGAGAAACCTTGTCGTGGTGTCCGGGCTTAAGACATGTTCTACACCGTAGGACATGTTGACTAATCTCTCAATTTTAAAATCAGTTTGAGAATTAGTGAGACTGCAGAGTGCACCTATGTTTGTTATTGTTTTGTTATAAGAATGTAAGGTACTATTAGGAGTGAGGGGGCATGTTTAATAACTAGTAATTGAATAAGACATCTTATATTAGTATACCTGAGCGGCGGGGCGGGGCTGTACTAAAAATTGTCCTCTTCACTAAACAGTTGAATATTCCTCAACAAGAATTGAAAGGAATGAAATGGGTTGCACATTTTGTCAGCCTCATATATGTTCGCTTTTTGCACGAGGCAATTGTAAGTCGATGGGCTCCAAAGAATTATTTGGATATGCTACAGCTTCTGAGCACTTACTCAGATGCAGACGTAAAAAAAATTGCTCTCACAGTTGCTAAGAGACACATTTGGTATCTGTCAGAAACAAACGTAGGATTGGCTGTTTTGGACTAATGTATTACTTAGGCTGTTAAGGAAAATATGAATAAAAATTAAAAAACCAAACCTGCAAAGTAAAAGGAAATGAAACGATTACAGGGTTAAAACCTAGTTTTTGAAGGAAAAGACCTGAGCCATTTTGTTACTAATAAAGCAAAGACGTTCTTTGTATAGTTTGGGATCAGTGATGAGCGGCAGGGGCTATATTTGAATTTGTAAATCTTTGGGTAAATATTCATCATATATTCGCGAATTCGAGAATTAGTGAAATCCAGTCATTATTTTCTTGATTGCAAAAATTGACAATCGGAAAATTTGCGATACGAAAATTTGCGATCAACACTACTTCTAAAGTCAAAGATATTGCAGCCTTCTCATTGGCCCACAAGCAAGAAGCAGTTAGTGATCATGGGTACTGATGAAAAAAAATCTAGAATATTCGCAATTGCGAATATATAGCACTATATTCTAGATATTCACAAATTCTCAAAGTGCCAATATTCGAGATGAAAATTCACGATTAGAATATTCACGATCAACACTATTTGGGATCCATGACGTGACAGAATACTGCAGTGATTCTCTAAGAAGCCATGTGAACGCTCTTAAGGTGGTCAATGATACCACAGAAAGAGGAATTGCTCTGATAAAAAAGGTTTAACGAATCGGTCAGGAACAAACAACAAAAACAATTCTTGTTGAGGGTAGTTAAGCGTCACAGAAAAGTCGTCACCAAGCTAACAAAAGAAGGGATTGCATCGTTCTAAGTTGATTAAAATAACACATGTTTTGCCTATCATACCACCTATTAATCTTAGTGTCGAGTTTTAATATTACTTTAAGTTTGTGATTTCTAGTTTTCCCAATAAAAGTAATTAACATTGAAAAATCATATTTTTAAGCCTACTTTTACAAAACTGATGAAAGTGTGCAACCTCAAAATATTATACAATCTTCTTATAATTTGTCATATATATATTTTACAACACTGAGGCTCTGAGCGTAAGCAAAGTCTGCAAAAAGTTTACATTTATTTATTTTTTTCATTACAAAGTGAAACACCCTAAGGTGTATACGGGGTATGATTCTCGCTCAGGGTGCGAGCAAAAAGCCAAAGACAGCACTTGGAGTTTTTAATATCTTTCCGAGTTTCACCACTCAAAATTGGCTGACATGTGCAGCGCTTGCTTGGTACATACCAAACCAATTACCTAAGAAAAGAATCACAAGTGAACCGCAAGAGGGGATTTCAAAAGAAGGGGTTTGAGTGGGATTTGCAGTCGGGACTTCTCATACCCTAAGAACGAACCAGAATCATACCAATAGACCAACGAGCCTTGCTCTGCTTAACCGCTTGAGGGACATAAGGTTTTCTTTCATGTGTCAACATGCAAATGCCAAAAGGGAAGGCTTATTTGGAGGAAATTGACAACAGGTGGCTACAGAAGAAAACTCGGTTTCTCTACAAGATGAGCAAGGGCTCGCCTGTAATCTCTGGCACGCTGACCCGGTTAAGACCAAGATCTATGCTTTTCTACCGACAGTGATGGAAGGGGAATCCAAAAGCAAGGCTTCTTAGGGGTCATTTGGGATTTGAACCTGGGACCTCTCGCACCCTAAGCGAGAATCATACCCCTAGATCGATGAGCCTCAGACAGCACACTCCTGCTACAGAGAGCTTGCTTGGTACCTACAAAGTCAAATACATAGGGGAAGCACTACAGATTCACCGTCACAGGAGGTTTCGAAATACTAGGCTTGTACGAGATTTAAACCTAGGTCCTCTCACACCCTTACTGAGTATCCAGACCCTCGCCAGACTGGGCACCCTGAGAATATCAACAAAATGCATTTTGCGCTATCCATATTTATTCACATGAATCATTATGAGAGCTTTAATGCCGGCATCAAGAGACTTACAAGGAGAAGACTACACTCAACATACAGAAGTGGAAGAAGATAACCGTTTTGGTACCGAGGGCTCGCTTGGTATTACTATTCCTCGCATCCTAAGGGCTTTCTCGAATTCCCACTTCTAAAGGCATCCAAGTTGAATTAGGCTACCCTTAGTAGAATGCTTCCGGAGAAAGACTTTGCCCGTGACATGAAGCAAGATGCTCTGGTAAAGGTCAGGTGCAACGCTCTTGTGCAAATAAAGATGGCAAGGGAATTTGAAAGTACAGCAATAAGGGATCACGTGGTATTAGAAGACAGAACCTCCCACACCTAAAGAAAGAAACAAACCGCTACACCAACAAAACTACTCTCGTTTACCGTCTTAAAGAGGATACGATTTTTCTGGCTTTTGTAAAGTAGCAAATGCCACAAGAGGCAAGCTTAAAACTGTACAATGGGTAATAGGTGAGCGAAGGAAGAAAGCTAGGCTTCCGGACAAGAAAGTTAAAGGCTCATCCAGGATTTGAACCCGGGACCTCTCGCACCCGAAGTGAGAATCATACCCCTAGACCAACGAGCCATAAACAGCAGCTTGTGCTTACTTTAGCGTTCTGAGTTTCGCCACTCGAACTTCACTGAGGTGGAGGGCTTGCCTGGTACCTTCAACGGCAACTACATAAGATAAGCAATACAGGATTAACTCTAAGGGGAGTTTTTAAAAGAGCAGCCTGGTCCAGCACTTCAGGTCCAGACCGCTTGCACCTAGAGTTGAGCGAACACCTGAATGTTCGGGTTCGAGAAGTTCGGCCGAACTTCCCGGAAATGTTCAGGTTCGGGATCCGAACCCGATCCGAACTTCGTCCCGAACCCGAACCCCATTGAAGTCAATGGGGACCCGAACTTTTCGGCACTAAAAAGGCTGTAAAACAGCCCAGGAAAGGGCTAGAGGGCTGCAAAAGGCAGCAAAATGTAGTTAAATCCCCTGCAAGCAAATGTGGATAGGGAAATGAATTAAAATAAAAATAAAATAAATAAAAATTAACCAATATCAATTGGAGAGAGGTCCCATAGCAGAGAATCAGGCTTCATGTCAGCAGAGAATCAGTCTTCATGTCATAGCAGAGAATCAGGCTTCACGTCACCCAAAACTGGAACAGTCCATTGTCAGATATTTAGGCCCCGGCACCCAGACAGAGGAGAGAGGTCCCATAGCAGAGAATCATGCTTCATGTCAGCAGAGAATCAGTCTTCATGTCATAGCAGAGAATCATGCTTCACGTCACCCACCACTGGAACAGTCCATTGTCACATATTTAGGCCCAGGCACCCAGGCAGAGGAGAGAGGTCCCATAGCAGCGAATCTGGCTTCATGTCAGCAGAGAATCAGTCTTCATGTCATAGCAGAGAATCAGGCTTCATGTCACCCACCACTGGAACAGGCCACTGTCAGATATTTTTAGGCCCCGGCACCCAGACAGAGGAGAGAGGTCCCATAACAGAGATTCAGGCTTCATGTCAGCAGAGAATCAGTCTTTATGTCATAGCAGAGAATCAGGCTTCATGTCACCCACCACTGGAACAGGCCACTGTCAGATATTTTTAGGCCCCGACACCCAGACAGAGGAGAGAGGTCCCATAACAGAGATTCAGGCTTCATGTCAGCAGAGAATCAGTCTTCATGTCATAGCAGAGAATCAGCCTTCATGTCACCTACCACTGGAACAGGCCACTGTCAGATATTTTTAGGCCCCGGCACCCAGACAGAGGAGAGAGGTCCCATAACAGAGATTCAGGCTTCATGTCAGCAGAGAATCAGTCTTCATGTCATAGCAGAGAATCAGGCTTCACGTCACCCACCACTGGAACAGTCCATTGTCACATATTTAGGCCCAGGCACCCAGGCAGAGGAGAGGTTCATTCAACTTTGGGTTGCCCCGCAAAATAATGGTAAAATGAAAATAAAAATAGGATTGAATGAGGAAGTGCCCTGGAGTACAATAATATATGGTTAAGGGGAGGTAGTTAATGTCTAATCTGCACAAGGGATGGACAGGTCCTGTGGGATCCATGCCTGGTTCATTTTTATGAACGTCAGCTTGTCCACATTGGCTGTAGACAGGCGGCTGCGTTTGTCTGTAATGATGCCCCCTGCCGTGCTGAATACACGTTCAGACAAAACGCTGGCCGCCGGGCAGGCCAGCACCTCCAAGGCATAAAAGGCTAGCTCTGGCCACGTGGACAATTTGGAGACCCAGAAGTTGAATGGGGCCGAACCATCAGTCAGTACGTGGAGGGGTGTGCACAGGTACTGTTCCACCATGTTATTGAAATGTTGCCTCCTGCTAACACGTTCCGTATCAGGTGGTGGTGCAGTTAGCTGTGGCGTGGTGACAAAACTTTACCACATCTCTGCCATGCTAACCCTGCCCTCAGAGGAGCTGGCCGTGACACAGCTGCGTTGGCGACCTCTTGCTCCTCCTCTGCCTTCGCCTTGGGCTTCCCCTTGTTCCCCTGTGACATTTGGGAATGCTCTCAGTAGCGGGTCTACCAACGTGCGCTTGTACTCGCGCATCTTCTTATCACGCTCCAGTGCAGGAAGTAAGGTGGGCACATTGTATTTTTACCGTGGATCCAGCAGGGTGGCAACCCAGTAGTCCGCACACGTTAAAATGTGGGCAACTCTGCTGTCGTTGCGCAGGCACTGCAGCATGTAGTCGCTCATGTGTGCCAGGCTGCCCAGAGGTAAGGACAAGCTGTCCTCTGTGGGAGGCGTAACGTCATCGTCCTGCGTTTCCCCCCAGCCACGCACCAGTGATGGGCCCGAGCTGCGTTGGGTGCCACCCCGCTGTGAACATGCTTCATCCTCATCCTCCTCCACCTCCTCCTCATCCTCGTCCTCCTCGTCTCGAAGAGACTGGCCTTAAAGTGCTAAAAATGACCCCTCTTCCTCCTCCTCCTCCTGGGCCACCTCCTCTTCCATCATCGCCCTAAGTGTTTTCTCAAGGAGACATAGAATTGGTATTGTAACGCTGATAACGGCGTCATCGCACTGGCCATGTTGGTGGAGTACTCGAAACAGCGCAACAGGGCACACAGGTCTCGCATGGAGGCCCAGTCATTGGTGGTGAAGTGGTGCTGTTCCGCAGTGCGAATGACCCGTGCGTGCTGCAGCTGAAACTCCACTATGGCCTGCTGTTGCTCGCTTAGTCTGTCCAGCATGTGCAAGGTGGAGTTCCACCTGGTGGGCACGTCGCATATGAGTCGGTGAGCGGGAAGGCCGAAGTTACGCTGTAGCGCAGACAGGCGAGCAACGGCAGTATGTGAACGCCGGAAGCGCGAACAGACGGCCCGCACTTTATGCAGCAGCTCTGACATGTCGGGGTAGTTGCGAATGAACTTCTGCACCACCAAATTCAGCACATGCGCCAGGCAAGGGATGTGCATCAAATCGGCTAGTCCCAGAGCTGCAACGAGATTTCGCCCATTATCGCACACCACCAGGCCGGGCTTGAGGCTCACCGGCAGCAACCACTCGTCGGTCTGTTGTTCTATACCCAGCCACAACTCCTGTGCGGTGTGGGGCCTGTCCCCCAAACATATGAGTTTCAGAATGGCCTGCTGACGTTTACCCCGGGCTGTGCTGAAGTTGGTGGTGAAGGTGTGTGGCTGACTGGATGAGCAGGTGGAAGAAGAGGAGGAGGAAGCTGAGTAGGAGGAGGAGGAGACAGAAGGCAAAGAATGTTGCCCTGCGATCCTTGGCGGCGGTAGGACGTGCGCCAAACAGCTCTCCGCCTGGGGCCCAGCCGCCACTACATTTACCCATTGTGCAGTTAGGGAGATATAGCGTCCCTGGCCGTGCTTACTGGTCCACGTATCTGTGGTTAGGTGGACCTTGCCACAGATGGCGTTGCGCAGTGCACACTTGATTTTATCGGATACTTGGTTGTGCAGGGAAGGCACGGCTCTCTTGGAGAAGTAGTGCCGGCTGGGAACAACATACTGTGGGACAGCAAGCGACATGAGCTGTTTGAAGCTGTCTGTGTCCACCAGCCTAAATGACAGCATTTTATAGGCCAGTAGTTTAGAAATGCTAGCATTCAGGGCCAGGGATCGAGGGTGGCTAGGTGGGAATTTACGCTTTCTCTCAAATGTTTGTGAGATGGAGAGCTGAACGCTGCCGTGTGACATGGTTGAGATGCTTGGTGACGCAGGTGGTGGTGTTGGTGGTACATCCTATGTTTGCTGGGCGGCAGGTGCCAACGTTCCTCCAGAGGCGGAGGAAGAGGCCGAGGTGGCAGCAGCAGAAGAGGCCGAGGCGGCAGCAGCAGAAGAGGTAGCAGGGGGAGCCTGAGTGACTTCCTTGTTTTTAAGGTGTTTACTCCACTGCAGTTCATGCTTTGCATGCAGGTGCCTGGTCATGCAGGTTGTGCTAAGGTTCAGAACGTTAATGCCTCGCCTCAGGCTCTGATGGCACAGCGTGCAAACCACTCGGGTCTTGTCATCAGCACATTGTTTGAAGAAGTGCCATGCTAGGGAACTCCTTGAAGCTGCCTTTGGGGTGCTCGGTCCCAGATGGCGGCGGTCAGTAGCAGGCGGAGTCTCTTGGCGGCGGGTGTTCTGCTTTTGCCCACTGCTCCCTCTTTGTCTTTTGCTACGCTGTTGGCTCGGTCTCACCACTGCCTCTTTCTCCGAACTGTGAAAGTCAGTGGCACGACCTTCATTCCATGTGGGGTCTAGGACCTCATCGTCCCCTGCATCGTCTTCATCCCTGACCTCCTGTTCAGTCTGCACACTGCAGAAGGACGCAGCAGTTGGAACCTGTGTTTCGTCATCATCAGAGACGTGCTGAGGTGGTATTACCATGTCCTCATCATCAGGAAACATAAGTGGTTGTGCGTTAGTGCATTCTATGTCTTCCACCGCTGGGGAAGGTCTAGGTGGATGCCCTTGGGAAACCCTGCCAGCAGAGTCTTCAAACAGCAAAAGAGACTGCTGCATAACTTGAGGCTGAGACAGTTTCCCTGATATGCATGGGGGTGATGTGACAGACTGATGGGCTTGGTTTTCATGCGCCATCTGTGCGCTTTCTGCAGAAGACTCGGTGGGAGATAATGTGAACGTGCTGGATCCACTGTCGGCCACCCAATTGACTAATGCCTGTACCTGCTCAGGCCTTACCATCCTTAGAACGGCATTGGGCCCCACCAAATATCCCTGTAAATTCTGGCGGCTACTGGGACCTGAGGTAGTTGGTACACTAGGACGTGTGGCTGTGGCAGAACGGCCACGTCCTCTCCCAGCACCAGAGGGTCCACTAACACCACCACGACCATGTCCGCGTCCCTTACTAGATGTTTTCCTCATTGTTACCGTTCACCACAATAAGAAAAATATTATTCGGGCCAATGTATTGAATTCAAATTCAGGCCTTTTTTTACAGACACCTAACACTATCTGGCTATCTATTTAGGTACCGTATTACACTAATACAGGCACACCAGTAATGACAGATTTTGCTGAATATAAATTTGAGGCCTATTATTTAGGCGCTGGGTGACAGGTATACGTTTACACACAGAATTAGACTTGGATCTGCACAGTAGCGTGTGTGTGAAGTTATTGAGAATTACCCTATCAGCACCTTGAATCTAATATACCCTTTTAGGGATAGATTTAAAGTAGGCCTGATACAGCAGAAACCACTAATTTAGAGAATTGCAAAACTGGGAATTGTATTTCAACCCAGAACAAAAACTGTGCTTTGACGGACACTAAATAACTTGACCAGCTAAAGCAATAATGACAGATTTGGATGAATATAAATGTGAGGCCTATTTTTTAGGCGCTGGGTGACAGGTATACGTTTACACACAGAATTAGACTTGGATCTGCACAGTAGCGTGTGTGTGAAGTTATTGAGAATTACCCTATCAGCACCTTGAATCTAATATACCCTTTTAGGGATAGATTTAAAGTAGGCCTGATACAGCAGAAACCACTAATTTAGAGAATTGCAAAATTGGGAATTGTATTTCAACCCAGAACAAAAACTGTGCTTTGACGGACACTAAATAACTTGACCAGCTAAAGCAATAATGACAGATTTGGATGAATATAAATGTGAGGCCTATTTTTTAGGCGCTGGGTGACAGGTATACGTTTACACACAGAATTAGACTTGGATCTGCACAGTAGCGTGTGTGTGAAGTTATTGAGAATTACCCCATCAGCACCTTGAATCTAATATACCCTTTTAGGGATAGATTTAAAGTAGGCCTGATACAGCAGAAACCACTAATTTAGAGAATTGCAAAATTGGGAATTGTATTTCAACCCAGAACAAAAACTGTGCTTTGACGGACACTAAATAACTTGACCAGCTAAAGCAATAATGACAGATTTGGATGAATATAAATGTGAGGCCTATTTTTTAGGCGCTGGGTGACAGGTATACGTTTCATCACAGAATTAGACTTGGATCTGCACAGTAGCGTGTGTGTGAAGTTATTGAGAATTACCCTATCAGCACCTTGAATCTAATATACCCTTTTAGGGATAGATTTAAAGTAGGCCTGATACAGCAGAAACCACTAATTTAGAGAATTGCAAAATTGGGAATTGTATTTCAACCCAGAACAAAAACTGTGCTTTGACGGACACTAAATAACTTGACCAGCTAAAGCAATAATGACAGATTTGGATGAATATAAATGTGAGGCCTATTTTTTAGGCGCTGGGTGACAGGTATACGTTTCATCACAGAATTAGACTTGGATCTGCACAGTAGCGTGTGTGTGAATTTATTGAGAATTACCCTATCAGCACCTTGTATCTAATATACCCTTTTAGGGATAGATTTAAAGTAGGCCTGATACAGCAGAAACCACTAATTTAGAGAATTGCAAAATTGGGAATTGTATTTCAACCCAGAACAAAAACTGTGCTTTGACGGACACTAAATAACTTGACCAGCTAAAGCAATAATGACAGATTTGGATGAATATAAATTTGAGGCCTATTTTTTAGGCGCTGGGTGACAGGTATACGTTTACACACAGAATTAGACTTGGAATTGAACAGTAGCGTGTGTGTGAAGTTATTGAGAATAACCCTATCTGCACCTTGAATCTTATATACCCTTTTAGGGATAGATTTAAAGTAGGCCGGATACAGCAGAAACCACCAATTTACAGAATTGCAAAATTGGGAATTGAATTTCAAACCAGAACAAAAACTGTGCTTTGACGGACACCAAATAACTTGACCAGCTAAAGCAATAATGACAGATTTGGATGAATATAAATTTGAGGCCTATTTTTTAGGCGCTGGGTGACAGGTATACGTTTACACACAGAATTAGACTTGGAATTGAACAGTAGCGTGTGTGTGAAGTTATTGAGAATAAGTTGGTGACAGGCTCAGCTTGACCCTGATGTAGGATATAGCCAAAAAATAACCACACTATTGATGGTTAAATGCACTTGGTGACAGGCTCAGCTTGCCCCTGATGTAGTATATGGCCAAAAAATAACCACACTATTGATGGTTAAATGCACTTTGTGACAGGCTCAGCTTGCCCCTGATGTAGTATATGGCCAAAAAATAACCACACTATTGATGGTTAAATGCACTTGATAACAGCTTGACCCTGATGTAGGATATAGCCAAAAAATAACCACACTATTGATGGTTAAATGCACTTTGTGACAGGCTCAGCTTGCCCCTGATGTAGTATATGGCCAAAAAATAACCACACTATTGATGGTTAAATGCACTTGATGACAGCTTGACCCTGATGTAGGATATAGCCAAAAAATAACCACACTATTGATGGTTAAATGCACTTGGTGACAGGCTCAGCTTGCCCCTGATGTAGTATATGGCCAAAAAATAACCACACTATTGATGGTTAAATGCACTTGATGACAGCTTGACCCTGATGTAGGATATAGCCAAAAAATAACCACACTATTGATGGTTAAATGCACTTGTGACAGGCTCAGCTTGCCCCTGATGTAGTATATCGCCAAAAAATAACCACACTATTGATGGTTAAATGCACTTGATGACAGCTTGACCCTGATGTAGGATATAGCCAAAAAATAACCACACTATTGATGGTTAAATGCACCTGTGACAGGCTCAGCTTGCCCCTGATGTAGTATATGGCCAAAAAATAACCACACTATTGATGGTTAAATGCACTTGATGACAGCTTGACCCTGATGTAGGATATAGCCAAAAAATAACCACACTATTGATGGTTAAATGTACTTGGTGGCAGCTTGTGCTGGCGCACCACAAGACACAAAATGGCCGCCGATCAACCCAGAAAAAAGTGAATGAAAAACACTCTGGGCAGCCTAAAAACAGTGAGCAATTGAATAGCAGCAGTTCAATGATCCACAGCTGTAGATCGATCACTGAATGAAGTCTTTTGGAGGAGTTAATCACTGCCTAATCTCGCCCTAACGTCGCAGCTGCAACCTCTCCCTACACTTGTATCAGCAGAGTGACGTGCAGCGCTACGTGACCCAAGCTTATATAGAGGCTGGGTCACATGCTGCACTGGCCAATCACAGCCATGCCAATAGTAGGCATGGCTGTGACGGCCTCTTGGGGCAAGTAGTACGACGCTTGTTGATTGGCTGCTTTGCAGCCTTTCAAAAAGCGCCAAGAAAGCGCCGAACATCGAACCCGAACCCAGACTTTTACGAAAATACTATACAGTTCGGGTTCGCTCATCCCTACTTGCACCCTAAGCCAGCATAAAACCCCCAAGACCAATGAGCTAAACTGTGGAAACCGGAAGAAGAAAACTGCTTTTCGTCTTCAGGGCTGGTTGGGGATTTTAACCTACTCCTTACAGGATCTGAGTTGAATTAAGGTACCCCGCCACAGGGGTATTTCTTGAGAAACACCTCTGTGAGTAATGTGAAGCAAGCTGCTCTGGTAAAGACATTTAACATTGCTTTTCTACAGATAATAATTGCAAGGGAACCCAAAATTGCACTTTTTAGGGCTCGTGCAGGATATGAATCTGGGAGCGCTCACACCGAAAGTAGAAAATCGCACCTCTAGAGCAACGAACCTACTTCCCCTCACTTTCTCCAGGTGGGTAAGATTTTCTCTCCTTTGTAAACCTCCAAATTCCACAGGGTGTCAGCTTATTGTGGAAAAAACTAACAATAGGTGTGATAGGTTGTTTCATTTTTCCAAAGATGTGATTTTCATATGACTTTGCTTACGCCCCGAGTCTCAGTGATGTAAAAGATATATTTTATATTACTACTCACTCATGTACCTAGGCGGTTAGTCTAAAAACAACTTTAGTTTCAGAGTCCCAGGGGCTCTGTATCAAGCAAGGTGGAAGGAAAAGGCAATATATGCACATAAAATAGTCCTCTTCACTAAACAGTTGAATATTCCTCAACGAGAATTGAAAGGAATGAAATGGGTTGCACATTTTGTCAGGCTCATATATGTTCGCTTTTTGCACGAGGCAATTGTAAGTCGATGGACTCCAAAGAATTATTTGGATATGCTACAGCTTCTGAGCACTTACTCAGATGTAGACGTTAAAAAAATTGCTCTCACAGTTGCTTAGAGACTAGGGATGAGCGAACCCGAACTGTATAGTTCGGGTTCGTACCGAATTTTGGGGTGTCCGTGACACGGACCCGAACCCGAACATTTTCGTAAAAGTCCGGGTTCGGTGTTCGGCGCTTTCTTGGCGCTTTTTGAAAGGCTGCAAAGCAGCCAATCAACAAGCATCATACTACTTGCCTACTATTGGCATGGCTGTGATTGGCCAGTGCAGCATGTGACCCAGCCTCTATATAAGCTTGGGTCACGTAGCGCTGCACGTCACTCTGCTGATACAAGCGTAGGGAGAGGTTGCAGCTGCGACGTTAGGGCGAGATTAGGCAGATTAACTCCTCCAAAAGACTTCATTCAGTGATCGATCTACAGCTGTGGATCATTGAACTGCTGATATTCAATTGCTCACTGTTTTTAGGCTGCCCAGAGCGTTTTTCAGTCACTTTTTTCTGGGGTGATCGGCGGCCATTTTGTGGCTTGTGGTGCGCCAGCACAAGCTACCACCAAGTACATTTAACCATCAATAGTGTGGTTATTTTTTGCTATATCCTACATCAGGGTCAAGCTTTCATCAAGTGCATTTAACCATCAATAGTGTGGTTATTTTTTGGCCATATACTACATCAGGGGCAAGCTGAGCCTGTCCCCCAAGTGCATTTAACCATCAATAGTGTGGTTATTTTTTGGCCATATACTACATCAGGTGCAGGCTGAGCCTGTGTCACCCAAGTGCATTTAACCATCAATAGTGTGGTTATTTTTTGCTATATCCTACATCAGGGTCAAGCTTTCATCAAGTGCATTTAACCATCAATAGTGTGGTTATTTTTTGGACATATACTACATCAGGGGCAAGTTGAGCCTGTCACCCAGCGCCTAAAAAATAGGCCTCACATTTATATTCATCCAAATCTGTACTGTTTTAGCTGGTCAAGTTATTTTTAGTGACCGTCAAAGCACAGATGTTGTTCTGGGTTGAAATACAATTCCCAAATTTGCAATTCTCAAAATTAGTGGTTTCTGCTGTATCAGGCCTACTTTAAATCTATCCCTAAAAGGGTATATTAGATTCAAGGTGCTGATAGGGTCATTCTCAAAAACTTAACACACACGCTACAGTGCAGATCCAAGTCTAATTCTGTGATGAAACGTATACCTGTCACCCAGCGCCTAAAAAATAGGCCTCAAATTCATATTCAGCTAAATCTGTCATTACTGGTGTGCCTGTATTAGTGTAATACGGTACCTAAATAGATAGCCAGATAGTGTTAGGTGTCTGTAAAAAAAGGCCTGAATTTTAATTCAATACATTGGCCCGAATAATATTTTTCTTATTGTGGTGAACGGTAACAATGAGGAAAACATCTAGTAAGGGACGCGGACATGGACATGGTCGTGGTGGTGTTAGTGGACCCTCTGGTGCTGGGAGAGGACGTGGCCGTTCTGCCACAGCCACACGTCCTAGTGTACCAACTACCTCAGGTCCCAGTAGCCGCCAGAATTTACAGGGATATTTGGTGGGGCCCAATGCCGTTCTAAGGATGGTAAGGCCTGAGCAGGTACAGGCATTAGTCAATTGGGTGGCCGACAGTGCATCCAGCACGTTCACATTATCTCCCACCCAGTCTTCTGCAGAAAGCGCACAGATGGCGCATGAAAACCAAGCCCATCAGTCTGTCACATCACCCCCATGCATATCAGGGAAACTGTCTGAGCCTCAAGTTATGCAGCAGTCTCTTATGCTGTTTGAAGACTCTGCTGGCAGGGTTTCCCAAGGGCATCCACCTAGCCCTTCCCCAGGGGTGGAAGAGATAGAATGCACTAACGCACAACCACTTATGTTTCCTGATGATGAGGACATGGGAATACCACCTCAGCACGTCTCTGATGATTACGAAACACAGGTGCCAACTGCTGCGTCTTTCTGCAGTGTGCAGACTGAACAGGAGGTCAGGGATCAAGACTGGGTGGAAGACGATGCAGGGGACGATGAGGTCCTAGACCCCACATAGAAAGAAGGTCGTGCCACTGACTTTAACAGTTCAGAGGAAGAGGCAGTGGTGAGACCGAGCCAACAGCGTAGCAAAAGAGGGAGCAGTGGGCAAAATCAGAACACCCGCCGCCAAGAGACTCCGCCTGCTACTGACCGCCGCCATCTGGGACCGAGCACCCCAAAGGCAGCTTCAAGGAGTTCCCTGGCATGGCACTTCTTCAAACAATGTGCTGACGACAAGACCCGAGTGGTTTGCACGCTGTGCCATCAGAGCCTGAGGCGAGGCATTAACGTTCTGAACCTTAGCACAACCTGCATGACCAGGCACCTGCATGCAAAGCATGAACTGCAGTGGAGTAAACACCTTAAAAACAAGGAAGTCACTCAGGCTCCCCCTGCTACCTCTTCTGCTGCTGCCGCCTCGGCCTCTTCTGCTGCTGCCGCCGCCTCGGCCTCTTCCTCCGCCTCTGGAGGAACGTTGGCATTTGCCGCCTAGCAAACAAGGGATGTACCACCAACACCACCACCTGCGTCACCAAGCATCTCAACCATGTCACACGGCAGCGTTCAGCTCTCCATCTCACAAACATTTGAGAGAAAGCGTAAATTCCCACCTAGCCACCCTCGATCCCTGGCCCTGAATGCCAGCATTTCTAAACTACTGGCCTATGAAATACTGTCATTTAGGCTGGTGGACACAGACAGCTTTAAACAGCTCATGTCGCTTGCTGTCCCACAGTATGTTGTTCCCAGCCGGCACTACTTCTCCAAGAGAGCCGTGCCTTCCCTGCACAACCAAGTATCCGATAAAATCAAGTGTGCACTGCGCAACGCCATCTGTGGCAAGGTCCACCTAACCACAGATACGTGGACCTGTAAGCAGGGCCAGGGACGCTATATCTCCCTAACTGCACACTGGGTAAATGTAGTGGCGGCTGGGCCCCAGGCGGAGAGCTGTTTGGCGCACGTCCTTCCGCCGCCAAGGATCGCAGGGCAACATTCTTTGCCTCCTGTCTCCTCCTCCTCCTACTCAGCTTCCTCCTCCTCTTCTTCCACCTGCTCATCCAGTCAGCCACACACCTTCACCACCAACTTCAGCACAGCCCGGGGTAAACGTCAGCAGGCCGTTCTGAAACTCATATGTTTGGGGGACAGGCCCACACCGAACAGGAGTTGTGGCGGGGTATAGAACAACAGACCGACGAGTTGTTGCTACCGGTGAGCCTCAAGCCTGGCCTGGTGGTGTGCGATAATGGGCGAAATCTCGTTGCAGCTCTGGGACTAGCCGGTTTGCCGCACATCCGTTGCCTGGCGCATGTGCTGAATTTGGTGGTGCAGAAGTTCATTCACAACTACCCCGACATGTCAGAGCTGCTGCATAAAGTGCAGGCCGTCTGTTCGCGCTTCCGGCGTTCACACCCTGCCGCTGCTCGCCTGTCTGCGCTACAGCGTAACTTCGGCCTTCCCGCTCACCGCCTCATATGCGACGTGCCCACCAGGTGGAACTCCAACTTGCACATGCTGGACAGACTGTGCGAGCAGCAGCAGGCCATAGTGGAGTTTCAGCTGCAGCACGCACGGGTCCGTCGCACTGCGGATCAGCCGCACTTCACCACCAATGACTGGGCCTCCATGCGAGACCTGTGTGCCCTGTTGCGCTGTTTTGAGTACTCCACCAACATGGCCAGTGGCGATGACGCCGTTATCAGCGTTACAATACCACTTCTATGTCTCCTTGAGAAAACACTTAGGCCGATGATGGAAGAGGAGGTGGCCCAGGAGGAAGAGGAGGAAGAGGGGTCATTTTTAGCACTTTCAGGCCAGTCTCTTCGAAGTGACTCAGAGGGAGGTTTTTTGCAACAGCAGAGGCCAGGTACAAATGTGGCCAGACAGGGCCCACTACTGGAGGATGAGGAGGACGAGGATGAGGAGGAGGTGGAGGAGGATGAGGATGAAGCAGGTTCACAGCGGGCTGGCACCCAACGCAGCTCGGGCCCATCACTGGTGCGTGGCTGGGGGGAAACACAGGACGATGACGATACGCCTCCCACAGAGGACAGCTTGTCCTTACCTCTGGGCAGCCTGGCACACATGGGCGACTACATGCTGCAGTGCCTGCGCAACGACAGCAGAGTTGCCCACATTTTAACGTGTGCGGACTACTGGGTTGCCACCCTGCTGGATCCCCGGTACAAAGACAATGTGCCCACCTTACTTCCTACACTGGAGCATGATAGGAAGATGCGCGAGTACAAGCGCACGTTGGTAGACGCGCTACTGAGAGCATTCCTAAATGTCACAGGGGAACAAGTGGAAACTCAAGGCGAAGGCAGAGGAGGAGCAAGAGGTCGCCAACGCAGCTGTGTCACGGCAAGCTCCTCTGAGGGCAGGGTTAGCATGGCAGAGATGTGGAAAAGTTTTGTCACCACACCACAGCTAACTGCACCACCACCTGATACGGAACGTGTTAGCAGGAGGCAACATTTCAATAACATGGTGGAACAGTACCTGTGCACACCCCTCCACATACTGACTGATGGTTCGGCCCCATTCAACTTCTGGGTCTCCAAATTGTTCACGTGGCCAGAGCTAGCCTTTTATGCCTTGGAGGTGCTGGCCTGCCCGGCGGCCAGCGTTTTGTCTGAACGTGTATTCAGCACGGCAGGGGGAGTCATTACAGACAAACGCAGCCGCCTGTCTACAGCCAATGTGGACAAGCTGACGTTCATAAAAATGAACCAGGCATGGATCCCACAGGACCTGTCCATCCCTTGTGCAGATTAGACATTAACTACCTCCCCTTAACAATATATTATTGTACTCCAGGGCACTTCCTCATTCAATCCTATTTTTATTTTCATTTTACCATTATATTGCGGGGCAACCCAAAGTTGAATGAACCTCTCCTCTGTCTGGGTGCCGGGGCCTAAAAATATCTGACAGTGGCCTGTTCCAGTGGTGGGTGACATGAAGCCTGATTCTCTGCTATGACATGAAGACTGATTCTCTGCTGACATGAAGCCTGAATCTCTGTTATGGGACCTCTCTCCTCTGCCTGGTTGCCTGGGCCTAAATATGTGACAGTGGCCTGTTCCAGTGGTGGGTGACATGAAGCCTGATTCTCTGCTATGACATGAAGATTGATTCTCTGCTGACATGAAGCCTGAATCTCTGTTATGGGACCTCTCTCCTCTGCCTGGGTGCCTGGGCCTAAATATGTGACAGTGGCCTGTTCCAGTGGTGGGTGACGTGAAGCCTGATTCTCTGCTATGACATGAAGACTGATTCTCTGCTGACATGAAGCCTGAATCTCTGTTATGGGACCTCTCTCCTCTGCCTGGGTGCCTGGGCCTAAATATGTGACAGTGGACTGTTCCAGTGGTGGGTGACGTGAAGCCTGATTCTCTGCTATGACATGAAGACTGATTCTCTGCTGACATGAAGCCTGAATCTCTGTTATGGGACCTCTCTCCTCTGCCTGGGTGCCTGGGCCTAAATATGTGACAGTGGCCTGTTCCAGTGTTGGGTGACGTGAAGCCTGATTCTCTGCTATGACATGAAGACTGATTCTCTGCTGACATGAAGCCTGAATCTCTGTTATGGGACCTCTCTCCTCTGCCTGGGTGCCTGGGCCTAAATATGTGACAGTGGCCTGTTCCAGTGGTGGGTGACGTGAAGCCTGATTCTCTGCTATGACATGAAGACTGATTCTCTGCTGACATGAAGCCTGAATCTCTGTTATGGGACCTCTCTCCTCTGCCTGGGTGCCTGGGCCTAAATATGTGACAGTGGCCTGTTCCAGTGTTGGGTGACGTGAAGCCTGATTCTCTGCTATGACATGAAGACTGATTCTCTGCTGACATGAAGCCTGAATCTCTGTTATGGGACCTCTCTCCTCTGCCTGGGTGCCTGGGCCTAAATATGTGACAGTGGCCTGTTCCAGTGGTGGGTGACATGAAGCCTGATTCTCTGCTATGACATGAAGACTGATTCTCTGCTGACATGAAGCCTGAATCTCTGTTATGGGACCTCTCTCCTCTGCCTGGGTGCCTGGGCCTAAATATGTGACAGTGGCCTGTTCCAGTGGTGGGTGACGTGAAGCCTGATTCTCTGCTATGACATGAAGACTGATTCTCTGCTGACATGAAGCCTGAATCTCTGTTATGGGACCTCTCTCCTCTGCATGGGTGCCTGGGCCTAAATATGTGACAGTGGCCTGTTCCAGTGGTGGGTGACGTGAAGCCTGATTCTCTGCTATGACATGAAGACTGATTCTCTGCTGACATGAAGCCTGAATCTCTGTTATGGGACCTCTCTCCTCTGCCTGGGTGCCTGGGCCTAAATATGTGACAGTGGCCTGTTCCAGTGGTGGGTGACGTGAAGCCTGATTCTCTGCTATGACATGAAGACTGATTCTCTGCTGACATGAAGCCTGAATCTCTGTTATGGCACCTCTCTCCTCTGCCTGGGTGCCTGGGCCTAAATATGTGACATTGGCCTGTTCCAGTGGTGGGTGACGTGAAGCCTGATTCTCTGCTATGACATGAAGACTGATTCTCTGCTGACATGAAGCCTGAATCTCTGTTATGGGACCTCTCTCCTCTGCCTGGGTGCCTGGGCCTAAATATGTGACAGTGGCCTGTTCCAGTGGTGGGTGACGTGAAGCCTGATTCTCTGCTATGACATGAAGACTGATTCTCTGTTGACATGAAGCCTGAATCTCTGTTATGGGACCTCTCTCCTCTGCCTGGGTGCCTGGGTCTAAATATGTGACAGTGGATTGTTCCAGTGGTGGGTGACGTGAAGCCTGATTCTCTGCTATGACATGAAGACTGATTCTCTGCTGACATGAAGCCTGAATCTCTGTTATGGAACCTCTCTCCTCTGCCTGGGCCTAAATATGTGACAGTGGCCTGTTCCAGTGGTGGGTGACGTGAAGCCTGATTCTCTGCTATGACATGAAGACTGATTCTCTGCTGACATGAAGCCTGAATCTCTGTTATGGGACCTCTTTCCTCTGCATGGGTGCCTGGGCCTAAATATGTGACGGTGGCCTGTTCCAGTGGTGGGTGACATGAAGCCTGATTCTCTGCTATGACATGAAGACTGATTCTCTGCTGACATGAAGCCTGAATCTCTGTTATGTGACCTCTCTCCTCTGCCTGGGTGCCTGGGCCTAAATATGTGACAGTGGCCTGTTCCAGTGGTGGGTGACGTGAAGCCTGATTCTCTGCTATGACATGAAGACTGATTCTCTGCTGACATGAAGCCTGAATCTCTGTTATGGGACCTCTCTCCTCTGCCTGGGTGCCTGGGCCTAAATATGTGACATTGGCCTGTTCCAGTGGTGGGTGACGTGAAGCCTGATTCTCTGCTATGACATGAAGACTGATTCTCTGCTGACATGAAGCCTGAATCTCTGTTATGGGACCTCTCTCCTCTGCCTGGGTGCCTGGGCCTAAATATGTGACAGTGGCCTGTTCCAGTGGTGGGTGACGTGAAGCCTGATTCTCTGCTATGACATGAAGACTGATTCTCTGCTGACATGAAGCCTGAATCTCTGTTATAGGACCTCTCTCCTCTGCCTGGGTGCCTGGGCCTAAATATGTGACAGTGGCCTGTTCCAGTGGTGGGTGACGTGAAGCCTGATTCTCTGCTATGACATGAAGACTGATTCTCTGCTGACATGAAGCCTGAATCTCTGTTATGGGAACTCTCTCCTCTGCCTGGGTGCCTGGGCCTAAATATGTGACAGTGGCCTGTTCCAGTGGTGGTTGACGTGAAGCCTGATTCTCTGCTATGACATGAAGACTGATTCTCTGCTGACATGAAGCCTGAATCTCTGTTATGGGACCTCTCTCCTCTGCCTGGGTGCCTGGGCCTAAATATGTGACATTGGCCTGTTCCAGTGGTGGGTGACGTGAAGCCTGATTCTCTGCTATGACATGAAGACTGATTCTCTGCTGACATGAAGCCAGATTCTTTGTTACGGGACCTCTCTCCTCTGCCTGGGTGCCTGCGCCTAAATATCTGACAATGGACTGTTCCAGTGTTGGGTGACGTAAAGCATGATTCTCTGCTATGACATGCAGACTGATTCTCTGCTGACATGAAGCCAGATTCTCTGTTACGGGACCTCTCTCCTCTGCCTGGGTGCCTGGGCCTAAATATCTGACAATGGACTGTTCCAGTGTTGGGTGACGTAAAGCATGATTCTCTGCTATGACCTGCAGACTGATTCTCTGCTGACATGAAGCCAGATTCTCTGTTACGGGACCTCTCTCCTCTGCCTGGGCCTAAATATCTGACAATGGACTGTTCCAGTTTTGGGTGACGTAAAGCATGATTCTCTGCTATGACATGCAGACTGATTCTCTGCTGACATGAAGCCAGATTCTCTGTTACGGGACCTCTCTCCTCTGCCTGGGTGCCTGGGCCTAAATATCTGACAATGGACTGTTCCAGTGTTGGGTGACGTAAAGCATGATTCTCTGCTATGACATGCAGACTGATTCTCTGCTGACATGAAGCCAGATTCTCTGTTACGGGACCTCTCTCCTCTGCCTGGGTGCAGAGGAGACGTGTTACAGTGGTGGGTGACGTGAAGCCAGATTCTCTGCTATGGCATGAAGAGACTGATTCTCTGCTGACGAGAAGCCAGATTCTCTGCTATGGGACCTCTCTCCAATTGATATTGGTTAATTTTTATTTATTTTATTATTATTTTTATTTATTTCCCTATCCACATTTGTTTGCAGGGGATTTACCTATATGTTGCTGCCTTTTGCAGCCCTCTAGCTCTTTCCTGGGCTGTTTTACAGCCTTTTTAGTGCCGAAAAGTTCGGGTCCCCATTGACTTCAATGGGGTTCGGGTTCGGGACGAAGTTCGGGTCGGGTTCGAACATTTCCGGGAAGTTCGGCCGAACTTCTCGAACCGGAACATCCAGGCGTTCGCTCAACTCTATTAGAGACACATTTGGTATCTGTCAGAAACAAACGTAGGATTGGCTTTTTTGGACTAACGTATTACTTAGGCTGTTAAGGAAAGTATGAATAAAAATGAAAAAACCAAACCTGCAAAGTAAAAGGAAATGAAACGATTACAGGGTAAAAACCTAGTTTTTGAAGGAAAAGACCTGAGTTATTTCGTTACTAATAAAGCAAAGACGTTCTTTGTATAGTTTGGTATCAGTGATGAGCGGCAGGGGCTATATTTGAATTTTCAAATATTTGGGTAAATATTCGTCATATATTCGCGAATTTGAGAATTCGTGAACTACAGTCATTATTTTCTTGATTGTGAAAATTGACAATCGGAAAATTTGCAATACGAAAATTTGCGATCAACACTACTTCTAAAGTCAAAGATATCGCAGCCTTTTCATTGGCCCACAAGCAAGAAGCAGTGAGTGATCATGGGCACTGATGAAAAAAAATCTAGAATATTCACAATTTCGAATATATAGCACTATATTCTAGATATTCACAAATTGTCAAAGTGCCAATATTCAAGATGAAAATTCACAATTAGAATATTTACGATCAACACTATTTGGGATCCACGACGTGATAGAATACTGCAGTGATTCTCTAAGAAGCCATGTGAACTCTCTTAAGGTGGTTAATGATACAGCAGAAAGAGGAATTGCTCTGAAAAAAATGGATTAACGAATCGGTCAGAGACAAACAACAAAAACAGATCTTGTTGAGGGTATTCAAGCATCACAGAAAAGTCGTCACCAAGCTAACAAAAGAAGGGATTCCATCGTTCAAAGTTGATTAATATAACACATGTTTTGTCTATCATACCACCTATTAATCTTAGTGTCCAGTTTTAATATTACTTTAAGTTTGTGATTTCTACTTTTCCCAATAAAAATAATTAACATTGAAAAATCATATTTTTTGCCTACTTTTACAAAACTGATGAAAGTGTGCAACCTCAAAATATTATACAATCTTCTTGAAATTTGTCATATATATATATATATATATATATATATATATATATATATTTTACAACAATGAGACTCTGAGTGTAAGCAAAGTCTGCAAAAAGTTTAATTTTTATTTTTTTTTTCATTACAAAGTGAAATACCCTAAGGTGAATATGGGGTACGATTCTCACTCAGGGTGCGAGCAAAAAGCCAAAGACAGCACCTTGGAGTTTTTAATATCTTTCCGAGTTTCACCACTCAAATTGTCTGACATGTGCAGCGCTTGCTTGGTACATACCAAACCAATTACCTAAGAGAAGAATCACAAGTGAACCGCAAGAGGGGATTTCAAAAGAAGGGGTTTGAGTGGGATTTGCAGTCGGGACTTCTCATACCCTTAGAACGAACCAGAATCATACCCATAGACCAACGAGCCTTGCTCTGCTTAACCGCTTGAGGGACATAAGGTTTTCTTTCATGTGTCAACATGCAAATGCCAAAAGGGAAGGCTTATTTGGAGGAAATTGACAACAGGTGGCTACAGAAGAAAACTCGGTTTCTCTACAAGAGGAGCAAGGGCTCGCCTGTAATCTCTGGCACGCTGACCCGGTTAAGACCAAGAACTATGCTTTTTTACGGACAGTGATGGAAGGGGAATCCAAAAGCAAGGCTTCTCGGGGGTCGCCCAGGATTTAAACCCGGGATCTCTCCCACCCTAAGCGAGAATCATACCCCTAGATTGATGAGCCTCAGACGGCACACTCCTGCTACAGAGAGCTTGCTTGGTACCTACAACGTCAAATACATAGGGGAAGTACTACAGATTCACTGTCACAGGAGCTTTCGAAATACTAGGCTTGTCCGAGATTTAAACCTAGGTCCTCTCACACCCTTACTGAGTATCCAGACGGGACACCCTTACTCGCCAGACGGGACACCCTGAGAATATCAACAAAATGCATTTTGCGCTATCCATATTTATTCACATGATTCATTATGAGAGCTTTAATGCCGGCATCAAGAGACTTACAAGGAGAAGACTACACTCCACATACAGAAGTGGAAGAAGTTAACCGTTTTGGTACTGAGGGCTCGCTTGGTATTACTATTCCTCACATCCTAAGTTTGAATCATACCCTTTGACCAACTAGTGTGTTCTTTGAAAACAACAACGTTGGGCTTGCTCGGATTCCCACTTCTAAAGGCATCCAAGTTGAATTAGGCTACCCTTAGTAGAATGCTTCCGGAGAAAGACTTTGTCCGTGACATGAAGCGTGCTCTGGTAAAATTCAGGTGCAACGCTCTTGTGCAAATAAAGATGGCAAGGGAATTGGAAAGTACAGCTATAATGGATCACATGGTATTAGAAGACAGAACCTCCCACACCTAAAGAAAGAACCACATCACTACACCTACAAAACTACTCTCGGTTACCGTCTTAAAGAGGATACGATTTTTCTGGCTTTTGTAAAGTAGCAAATGCCACAAGAGGCAGGCTTAAAACTGTATAATGGGTAATAGGTGAGCGAAGGAAGAAAGCTAGGCTTCCGGACAAGAAAGTTAAGGGCTCGTCCGGGGTTTTAACCCGGGACCTCTCGCACCTGAAGTGAAAATCATACCCCTAGACCAACAAGCCATAGACATCAGCGCGTGCTTTCTTTAGCGTTCTGAGTTTTGCCACTCGAACTTCACTGAGGTGGAGGGCTTGCCTGGTACCTACAACGGCATAAGATAAGCGATACAGGATTAACTCTAAGGGGAGTTTTTAAAAGAGCAGCTTCGTCCAGCACTTCAGGTCCAGACCGCTTGCACCCTAAGCCAGCATAAAACCCCCAAGACCAATGAGCTAAACTGTGGAAACCGGAAGAAGAAAACTGCTTTTCGTCTTCAGGGCTGGTTGGGGATTTTAACCTACTCCTTACAGGATCTGAGTTGAATTAAGGTACCCCGCCACAGGGGTATTTCTTGAGAAACACAAAATTGCACTTTTTAGGGCTCATGCAGGATATGAATCTGGGACCGCTCACACCGAAAGCTGAAAATCGCACCTCTAGAGCAACGAACCTACTTTTCCTCACTTTCTCCAGGTGGGCAAGATTTTCTCTCTTTTGTAAACCTCCAAATTCCACATGGTGTCGGCTTATTATGTAAAAAACTAACAATAGGTGTATTAGGTTGTTTCATTTTTCCAACGATGTGATTTTCATATGACTTTGCTTACGCCCGAGTCTCGGTGATGTAAAAGATATATATGTCAAATTTCAAGAAGATTTGATATGTTTAGGGGTTGCACACATTGATCACTTTTATTTCTACTGTCACTCCTGTACCTAGGAGGTTGGTCTAAACACAACTTCAGTTTCAGAGTCCCAGGGGCTCTGTATCAAGCAAGGTGGAAGGAAAAGGCAATATATGCACTTAAAATTGTCCTCTTCACTAAACAGTTGAATATTCCTCAACGAGAATTGAAAGGAATGAAATGGGTTGCACATTTTGTCAGCCTCATATACAAACCGGATTCCAAAAAATTGGGACACTATACAAATCGTGAATAAAAACTGAATGCAATGATGTGGAGGTGCCAACTTCTAATATTTTATTCAGAATGGAACATAAATCACGGAACAAAAGTTTAAACTGAGAAAATGTACCATTTTAAGGGAAATATATGTTGAATCAGAATTTCATGGTGTCAACAAATCCCCAAAAAGTTGGGACAAGGCCATTTTCACCACTGTGTGGCATCTCCCCTTCTTCTTACAACACTCAACAGACGTCTGGGGACCGAGGAGACCAGTTTCTCAAGTTTAGAAATAGGAATGCTCTCCCATTCTTGTCTAATACAGGCCTCTAACTGTTCAATCGTCTTGGGCCTTCTTTGTTGCACCTTCCTCTTTATGATGCGCCAAATGTTCTCTATAGGTGAAAGATCTGGACTGCAGACTGGCCATTTCAGTACCCGGATCCTTCTCCTACGCAGCCATGATGTTGTGATTGATGCAGAATGTGGTCTGGCATTATCTTGTTGAAAAATGCAGGGTCTTCCCTGAAAGAGATGACGTCTGGATGGGAGCATATGTTGTTCTAGAACCTGAATATATTTTTCTGCATTGATGGTGCCTTTCCAGACATGCAAGCTGCCCATGCCACACGCACTCATGCAACCCCATACCATCAGAGATGCAGGCTTCTGAACTGAGCGTTGATAACAACTTGGGTTGTCCTTGTCCTCTTTGGTCCGGATGACATGGCGTCCCAGATTTCTAAAAAGAACTTCGAATCGTGACTCGTCTGACCACAGAACAGTCTTCCATTTTGCCACACTCCATTTTAAATGATCCCTGGCCCAGTGAAAACGCCTGAGCTTGTGGATCTTGCTTAGAAATGGCTTCTTCTTTGCACTGTAGAGTTTCAGCTGGCAACGGTGGATGGCACGGTGGATTGTGTTCACTGACAATGGTTTCTGGAAGTATTCCTGAGCCCA
Source organism: Bufo bufo (assembly GCF_905171765.1). NCBI lineage: Eukaryota > Metazoa > Chordata > Amphibia > Anura > Bufonidae > Bufo > Bufo bufo. The sequence continues at coordinate 370,613,204 of NC_053394.1, read as the reverse complement.
TTCTGTGATTTCCTTTACAGTAGCATTCCTGTTTGTGGTGCAGTGTCGTTTAAGGGCCCGGAGATCACGGGCATCCAGTATGGTTTTACGGCCTTGACCCTTACGCACAGAGATTGTTACAGATTCTCTGAATATTCGGATGATGTTATGCACAGTTGAGGATGATAGATGCAAAGTCTTTGCAATTTTTCGCTGGGTAACACCTTTCTGATATTGCTCCACTATCTTTCTGCGCAACATTGTGGGAATTGGTGATCCTCTACCCATCTTGGCTTCTGAGAGACACTGCCACTCTGAGAAGCTCTTTTTATACCCAATCATGTTGCCAATTGACCTAATTAGTGTTAATTGGTCTTCCAGCTCTTCGTTATGCTCAAATTTACTTTTTCCAGATTCTTATTGCTACTTGTCCCAACTTTTTGAGGATTTGTTGACACCGTGAAATTTTGAATCAACGTATTTTTCCTTTAAAATGATACATTTACTCGGATTAAACGTTTGATCTGTCATTTACGTTCTATTACAAATAAAATATTGACATTTGCCATCTCCACATCATTGCATTCAGTTTTTATTCACAATTTGTTTAGTGTCCCAACTTTTTTGGAATCCGGTTTGCATGTTCGCTTTTTGCACGATGCAATTGTAAGTCGATGGGCTCCAAAGAAATATTTGGATATGCTACAGCTTCTGAGCACTTACTCAGATGCAGATGTAAAAAGATTTGCTCTCACAGTTGCTAAGAGACACATTTGGTATCTGTCAGAAACAAACGTAGGATTGGCTTTTTCGGACTAACGTATTACTTAGGCTGTTAAGGAAAATATGAATAAAAATTAAAAAACCAAACCTGCAAAGTAAAAGGAAATTAAAAGATTAGGGGGTAAAAACCTAGTTTTTGGAGGAAAGGACCTGAGCCATTTCGTTACTAATAAAGCAAAGGCGTTATTTGAATAGTTTGGGATCAGTGATGAGCGGCAGGGGCAATATTTGAATTCGCAAATATTTTGTGAATATTCGTCATTATTTTCTTGATTGCGAAAATTGACAATCGGAAAATTTGCGATACGATAATTTGCGATCAACACTACTGCTAAAGTCAAAGATATTGCAGCCTTCTCATTGGCCCAGAAGCAAGAAGCAGTGAGTGATCATGGGTACTGATGAAAAAAAATCTAGAATATTCGCAATTACGAATATATAGCATAACTTTTCGGCACTAAAAAGGCTGTAAAATAGCCCTGGAAAGGGCTAGAGGGCTGCAAAAGGCAGCAAAATGTAGGTAAATCCCCTGCAAACAAATGTGGATAGAGAAATGAATAAAAAAAAAAAATACTAATAAAAATTAACCAATATCAATTGGAGAGAGGTCCCATAGCAGAGAATCAGGCTTCATGTCACCCACCACTGGAACAGGCCACTGTGAGATATTTAGGCCCCGGCACCCAGACAGAGGAGAGAGGTCCCATAGCAGAGAATCAGGCTTCACGTCACGCACCATTGGAACAGGCCAGTTTACGATATTTAGGCCCCTGGCACCCAGGCGGAGGAGAGGTTCATTCAACTTTGGGTTGCCCCACAATATAATGGTAAAATAAAAAAAGAGGATTGAATGTAGAAGTGACCTGGAGTAAAAGAATATACGGTTAAGGGGAGGTAGTTATAAATGTCTAATCTGCACAAGGGATGGCCAGGTCCTGTGGGATCCATGCCTTGTTCATTTTTCTGAACGTCAGCTTGTCCACATTGGCTGTGGACAGGCGGCTGCGTTTGTCTCTAATGACGCCCCCTGCCGTGCTGAATACACGTTCAGATAAAACGCTGGCCACCGGGCAGGCCAGCACCTCCAAGGCATAAAAGGCTAGCTCTGGCCACGTGGACAATTTGGAGACCCAGAAGTGGAATCTATTCAGACGGGTGTGTGGGCTTGTGGGGCGCTGGATGCTTGCTGGCAGCCCTTGACCGGCACCAGAACATAATTAGTAGAGTGCGGTTCTCCATCTTCTTCAAACTGTGAGATATTTAGGCCCCGGCACCCAGACAGAGGAGAGAGGTCCCATAGCAGAGAATCAGGCTTCATGTCACCCCACCACTGGAACAGGCCACTGTGAGATATTTAGGCCCCGACACCCAGACAGAGGAACAGGCCCCGGCCCCGGCACCCACCACTGGAACAGGCCACTGTGAGATATTTAGGCCCCGGCTCCCAGACAGAGGAGAGAGGTCCCATAGCAGAGAATCAGGCTTCATGTCACCCACCACTGGAACAGGCCACTGTGAGATATTTAGGCCCCGGCACCCAGACAGAGGAGAGAGGTCCCATAGCAGAGAATCAGGCTTCACGTCACACACCATTGGAACAGGCCAGTTTACGATATTTTGGCCCCTGGCACCCAGGCGGAGGAGAGGTTCATTCAACTTTGGGTTGCCCCACAATATAATGGTAAAATAAAAAAAGAGGATTGAATGAAGAAGTGACCTGGAGTACAAGAATATATGGTTAAGGGGAGGTAGTTATAAATGTCTAATCTGCACAAGGGGATGGACAGGTCCTGTGGGATCCATGCCTTGTTCATTTTATGAACGTCAGCTTGTCCACATTGGCTGTGGACAGGCGGCTGCGTTGTCTCTAATGACGCCCCCTGCCGTGCTGAAACACGTTCAGATAAAAACGCTGGCCACCGGGCAGGCCAGCACCCTCCAAGCATAAAAAGGCTAGCACTGGCCACGTGGACACTTTTGGAGAGCCCAGAAGTGAATGAGGCCGAATTATAAGTCAGTACGTGGAGGGGTGTGCACACGTACAGTTTCACCATGTTATTGAAATGCTGCCTATGCTAATGCGTTCCGTATCAGGTGGTGGTGCAGTAGCTGTGGTGGGTTTGGTGACAAACTTTTCCACATCTCTGCCATGCTA